>NC_057801.1:195480462-195750664 GCF_018294505.1 Triticum aestivum | reverse complement strand
ATCAAAATAAGCAAGCAACATGCAAAAATAAAGAATCTGTCAAAAACAGAATAGTCTGTAGTAATTAGTAACTCCCAAATACTTCCGTAACTCCAAATATCTTGGTAAAATAGGACAACATGAGCAATTTCTGTACCAATCCAGAGCAAAAACAATCAACTCAAAATCATGTTTCTCTGAATTATGAAAACTAATTGACTGGGCGCAAAAGTTTCTTATTTTCAGCAGGATCAACACAACTATCACCGTAAGCTATCCTAAATGTTTAACTTGGCACAAAGACTAATTAAAACATAAAACCACATCTAACCAGAGGCTAGATGAATTATTTATTACTAAACAGGAACAAAAAACAAAGAACAAAAATAAAATTGTGTTGACTCCCAACAAGTGCTATTGTGTGACGCCCTTAGCTAGGCATAAAAACGCAAATAGATCTAAGTATTTTCATCTTTGGTATGCAATCCATAAGTGGCGCTCATAATAGATTCATATGGAAATTTAATTTTCTTGCAAGGAAATTGTTCCATGCCTTTCCTTAATGGAAATTGGAATCTAATCTTTCCTTCTTTCATATCAATAATTGCACCAATCGTTCTAAGGATAGGTCTACCAAGAATAATAGGATATGTAGGATTGCAATCTATATCAAGAACAATGAAATCTACGGGCACATAATTACTATTTGCAACAATAAGAACATCATTAATCCTTCCCATAGGTTTCTTAATAGCGGAATCCGCAAGATGCAAATTTAAAGAACAAACATCAAATTCACGGAAACCTAACACATCACACAAAGTTTTTGGAATCGTGGAAACACTAGCACCCAAATCACACAAAGCATGGTACTCATAATATTTAAACTTAGTCTTAATAGTAGGTTCCCACTTATCATAAAGTTTTCTAGGGATAGAAACTTCTAATTGCATCATGGCATCAACGATATGTTTAGTAAAAGCTTTGTTTTGATTATAAGCATGAGGAGAGTTCAACACGGATTACAACAAGGAAATACAATCTATTAAAGAACAATTATCATAATTAAATTCCTTGAAATCCAAAAGAGTGGATCATTTCTACTTAAAGTCATGACCTCTCCAATCCCACTTCTATCAATTTTTTCATCTAGATCTAAAAACTCTGAATCATTGGGACACCTTTTAACTAAATTTGACTCATCTCTAGTCCCATATTTATCAAGTTTAATACTGAAAAACAAAGAATCAATAGGAGTCACATCAATAACTTTTAGATCTTCATGATTATTATCATGAAAACTAGAAGAACACGCTTTTACAAACCAAACTTTTTTAGGACGCATCTTAGTGGTTCTTTCTTTGCACTCATCAATGGAAATTATCATGGCTTTGAGAGACTCATTGATATCATGCTTAGGTGGGATAGATCTAAGTTTCTACCCAAATCATCAATCTTCAGAAATTATATCCACGTTCCTACCCAAATCATCAATCTTCAGAAATTTTTCTTCAATCAAAGCATTAAAATTCTTTTTCGAACTAATAAATTATTTAACACTATTCTCAAAATCAGAGGGCATCTTATTAAAATTTCCATAGGGATTGTTGAAGAGGAAAGGGTGATGCAGCAAAGTAGAGTAAGTATTTCCCTCAGTTTGAGAACCAAGGTATCAATCCAGTAGGAGACAACGCACAAGTCACCGAATACCTTCACAAACAATCAACAACTTGCACCTAATGCGATAAAGGGGTTGTCAATCCCTTCACGGTTACTTGCAAAAGTAAGATCTGATAGAGATAGATAAATGGTAAAGTAAATACTTTTGGTATTTTTCGTTTATAGATCAGAAAGTAAAAGATTGCAAAATAGTAGATCGGAAACTAGTATGATGTAAAAGAGAACTTATATGATGGAAAAGAGACCCAGGGGCCATAGATTTCACTAGTGGCTTCTCTCAAGATAGCAAATATTATGGTGGGTGAACAAATTACTGCCGAACAATTGATAGAAGAATGCATAATTATGACGATATCTAAGGAAATGATCATGAACATAGGCATCACGTCCGTGTCAAGTAGACCGAAACAATTCTGCATCTAGTACTATTACTCCACACGTCGACCGCTATCCAGCACGTGTCTAGAGTATTAAGTTCATAAAGAACGGAGTAATGCATTAAGTAAGATGACATGGTGTAGAGGAATTAGCTCAAGCAATATGATGAAAACCCCATCTTTCTATCCTCGATGGCAACAATACAATATGTGCCTTGCTGCCCCTACTGTCACTGGGAAAGGACACCTTAAGATTGAACCCAAAGCTATGCACTTCTCCCATTGCAAGAAAAACGAATCTAGTAAGCCAAACTAAACCGATAATTCGAAGAGACTTGCAAAGATATCAAATCGTGCATATAAGAGTTCACAGAAGACTCAAATAGTATTCATAGATAATCTCATCATAAATCCACAATTCATCGGATCTCGACAAACACACCGCAAAAGAATATTACATCAAAGAAATCTCCAAGAACATCGAGGAGAACATGGTATTGAGAATCAAAGAGAGAGAAGAATCCATCTAGCTACTAGCTATGGACCCGTAGGTCTGTGGTAAACTACTCACGCTTCATCGGAAGGGTAATGGTGTTGATGTAGAAGCCCTTCACGATCGAATCCCCCTCCGGCAGGACACCGGAAAAGGCCCCTAAATGGGATCTCACGGGTACAGAAGGTTGCGGCGATGGAAAGGTGGTTTCGTGGCTCCCTTGGAGGTTTATTGGGTACAATAATATATATAGGCGAAGCAACTAGGTCAGGAGACCCACGAGGGGCCCATGAGGCAGGGGCGCGCCCTACCCCCTGGGTGCGCCCTCCACCCTCGTGGCCTCCTCGTTGCATCTCTGACTTCATCTCCAAGTCTCCCGGTTTGCTTCTGGTCCAAGAAAGATCATCGCAAAAGTTTCGTTCCGTTTGGACTCCGTTTGGTATTCCTTTTCTGCGAAACTCTAAAACAGACAAAAAACCAAAAGCTAGCACTGTCTCTCGGATAATAGGTTAGTCCCAAAAATAATATAAAATAGCATATAAATGCCTATTAAACATCCAAAAAAGATAATATAATAGCATCGAACAATAAAAATTATAGACATGTTGGAGACGTATCACCCATCACACTAGACTGAAGCCCTAGTGCACCTTCTGACAGATGTTTCAACAATTGGTGTTGGCACCAAGGTCTTGTGGGGCCTCCTCCCTTTCTTTCCCAGAACAGAGGAAGAAACTGCCTCTGCAGTTGGTTTCTGCTGCATGTCCTCAGTAAAGAGAGCCCTAGCAACCAGCCTGACTGGTTCTTGTTCTTTCTAGGTAAATAGAGGAAGACCATCCTGACTAAAACCTAGATACTAGTTTCTCTTTAGAAGGACCACAGGAGATGAAGGTTGAATTAGCAAAGGCTTTGGTACTTCAAATACTATTGGAGCTTCCAAGAGATTCTCAAATGACATCCTCCAAATCATCTCTGGAGGCAATGTGGGCCCAAAAGGGACAACAACAAACTGAATATTCAATGATGGTGGCTCGCAAACCACAGGAGGTTGATAAGCCGCAATGGCCTAGTTGTTGGCCTCCTCATCGGCCTGGAGATCCACCATAGCCACATCAGGTTCTTATGGCTGCTCCTCATCAATGTGAATCAATGGTACTGGCCGAACTTGTTGTTGTGCCTCAGAACTAGGTTGCTCAGACATATCCACAACCATTGACTCTTGATCCTCAACTACTGGCTGCTCTTCAGTTTCATTCCAGATGCCCCAATTATCATTTCCATCCTCATCATGTGCTGGTTGCTACAGAGGGGGGACATCATTCTAACCCAATGCTGGGAATGGGGGTAGGATAAACGGTGGCATCTCAGAAAAAGGCACACCAGGCAATGGATGTGGATTGCCATTGATGGGCATCCAATCCTCATCTTGGGGCATTTGCTCAGCAAAGTTAGTTCCAAGTATGTAGAGGGGAACTGTCCAAGAAACTTGAGCACCCCCAGGCCGCATAATCCATAAAAACCACATCCCGCGGCACAAGAATATCTTCAGGGAATGAAACAAACACCAAGGTTCTTACAAGGTACGGATCCTCATTGTCCCAATGGTGGAACTTGACAAAAGTGTTCACTGCCGCCCTGATGTTCTTAGTGTTGCAAAGATCCACAGGAATTCCCAAGAACATGAGCAGACCCTAACAAAAACCCTAAGTGCCACTAAAAGCTTGTCCCTCATCATGCTTCATAAAATGGACAAAGAGATCATTGCCTAAAGCTTGAGGTGGAAGTTGGAGAAGCTGATAACGGACTGCAGCATCTCTAAGCTCAAAGAGACTGTCGGTGTACTAAAGTAGGGGTACCTTAGTACCCCGAACTAGTGCACGGGCAGTCGCAGCATCCCGCGGCAAGGCTTGCCGGGCGTCCGCCAAGACCCTCCACTATTCATATTACTGCCATTCAAGAACAAAGTGTTAACTGAGAAGACAAGGCCCCGGCAAGAGGAGCTTGCCGGGAAGGACAAGACCCCGGCAAGAGAAGCTTGCCGGGAAGGACAAAGACCCCGGCAAGAGGAGCTTGCCGGTAAGGCCAACCAAGGCACTTTAGAAAACTTGCCACGACGCTCCGCGCGTCCCGGCAAGACCCAACGAGCGGCAAGCTTGCGGGTGCGACAAGATAACGACCGCGGCAAGGCGCTTGCCGCAACGAAGCCACCACTCTGCGCCCAGGCTCCAGCACATCCAATGACGTGTCGCCACAGGATCGCTCCTGGTGCACGTGGCGGGTAGCTGTGCAGCCACGTGGCAAGCGAAGCTGACAAGGAGGCCATCGTGGCAAGCGAAGCTGACAAGGAGGCCATCGTGGCGATCGGTGGCACCCCTAACGGTCGCTTCCTGCACTAATAGGGCGACCAGACGGGCATTAAATGCCCTTGTCCCCTGCCGTCAGAGTTAGGTAGGGGGCACTGTTGATAGTGGTTGTACCAACCCGCGTTTTTACCTTTTTACCCCTCTTTCTACGCTGCCACCTGTCGGTGACCCCCTTTAGACTATAAAAGGGAGGCCCATGCGCACATAGAAAGGGGTTCGGGGCCGCAGGAGCATCTCAGGCCACGCCGGCAACCGAGGTGGGGTCTTCCCGGGCTACCACACCCGATCCTGCCGCGGCTCCCGGCAAACGTCCAAGGGAGCCCACTCCTCCGCCACACCGCGCAGAGAGGGTACCGGACTTCGACCTCTCTGCGCTGAGCTCCGATGATGATGAAGAGGAGGAGGAGGAGGAGTAAGACTTTCTTCTTACTGTACTTGTCTTTCTTTGATCTTTGTTGTTGCTTATCTTGTATCTGACTTGCTTCCCTCTGAATCTTTGTTCCATTTCAGGACTCTGGCCGAGAGGGCGGCGAAGAGGGCCAAGGTCCCAGTGGTTTTCATCGAGGACAATCCTGCTGTGACGGCAGAGGACACGTTCGAGACTACCTTGACGGACCCGGTTCCTTCTCCTCGCAGCAGCCCCCAGCACAGCCCCCAGCGTAAGTGTTTGGTTCACTTTCTGTTGTGGGGCGCGCATGGGTGCTTCTTCTTTTGCTGATACCTTGATTGCTGATTCATTCGTGTAGGAGCAGAGCAGGCTCATCAGGAGCGATCAGAAACCGCCCCGGAGGTGCTGTCTGCTTCGACTACGCCGCCAAGGGGTGATTCCCCGATAAGGGAGCGCTCCCCGGCAAGGGAGAGGTCTCTGGCAAGGGACGGAACCAGTGAGCCTTTGATGGAGGAGCCCATGGTCACAGAGCCGAGCACAGGTGACCTACCTTGTCGGAAATCTTCCCTTGGGTCCTTTTTCTGATCCTCTTTCTTCTTCTTTTCTTTTTTTTTGGATATTTGCTTGACTTTTCCTTCCTCTTCCTGTCCTCAGAGCCCCCTCTCGCAGACCCGATGGAGATCGAGGCCACCAGCGAGGAAGGCGCACGCGGCAATACTGAAGATGCCGCCACTGGCGAGGAAGAGGCCGGCGCTGATGAACCCGCCGGTGTACTAAAGTAGGGGTACCTTAGTACCCCGAACTTGTGCACGGGCAGTCGCAGCGTCCCGCGGCAAGGCTTGCCGGGCGTCCGCCAAGATCCTCCGCCATTCATATTACTGCCATTCAAGAACAAAGTGTTAACTTTGAAGACAAGGCCCCGGCAAGAGGAGCTTGCCGGGAAGGACAAAGACCCCGGCAAGAGGAGCTTGCCGGGAAGGCCAACCAAGGCACTTCAGAAAACTTGCCGCGACGCCTCGCGCGTCCCGGCAAGGCCCGGCGAGCGGCAAGCTTGCGGGTGCGACAAGACAACGGCCACGGCAAGGCGCTTGCCGCGGCAAGGTTGCCACTCTGCGCCCAGGCTCCAGCGCATCCAACGACGTGTCGCCACAGGATCTCTCCTGGTGCACGTGGCGGATAGCTGTGCAGCCATGCGGTGCGAGGTGGCAAGCGAAGCTGACAAGGAGGCCATCGTGGCAATCGGTGGCGCTCCTAACGGTCGTTTCCTGCACTGTTGGAGTGACCGGACGGGCATTAAATGCCCTTGTCCCCTGCCGTCAGAGTTAGGTAGGGGGCACTGTTGGTAGTAGTTGTACCAACCTGCGTTTTTACTCTTTTACCCCTCTTTCTACGCTGCCACCTGTCGGTGACCCCCTTTAGACTATAAAAGGGAGGCCCATGCGCACGTAGAAAGGGTTCGGGGGGGGGGGGTCGGTTCATTCAACCCATTCGACACCACAGCATACCCACGCTCACAAGCAACAACAAATACAAACACAAAGCAGCAGTAGGAGTTTTATCTCTCCAGAGAGCTCCGAAGCTGGGTAAAATCCCCCCGCATGCTCTCGCCTCGATCTGCTCTGTGTGTGCCCTCCGCTCCCTTGCCGGACCAGAAGGGGCCCCCTGCCCCATAGGTGCTCGTCCCCAGCCACGACATCTTTGGTGCGCCAGGTAGGGGGGCGTCGAGGTCGTGCATATCTGATTCAGCGTCTGCGCGCGCTACATCAACATCTTCATCGACATGCCACCGAAGAAGAAGACTTCGGAGGTGGCCGCTCCGTCTGCGACTATCCTACCGCCACCGGAGCAAACGGGCGGTGGGGTGGACACCGGCGGAGGAGCGGGCACCGACGGTGGGACTCACGTCGTCACCCGGTCCAAGGACAAGGCCCCGCAAGGTTCAGTGTCTGCACATCCACCGCACCCCTCCCAGGAGGTGCAGGATCGACAACGCCACGGTGCTCCTAGCACCGTACTCGCGTTGGAACAAGGCCAAGCTGGTGGGTCGCGGGACGCTCAAGGCCAACATACGCATCAACACGCTGGCACGAGCGCAGTGCGGTCGCCTGGACGAGATGCTGCTCCTTCTAACACTGTTAGGAGTTTGAGCATGTCTCGCACCTCGCGTCGCTCACCACCGCCACCCAAGACTCCAGAGAAAGCGCTGGCCCGAGCCCAGCTGCTTCTAGATTACCCTCCAGCGCTGGACAAGATCGACGAGTGGAGGGCCGCCATTTATAGCCTCATTTGCTTCGCCAACGGGAACAAGCCCCGGCAACCGAGCACATCGAAGCCCGGGCAAGACACCCAGGTGCAAGCCGATGCCGACAAGACCGCTGGGGGTGCCACCACCGTGCACTCCCCGCCCCGAAGGCCAAGATCGCCGACTCGCCGGGCCAACCTCGACGCCGACTCCACCGCGTCGTCGGACCCGCGAGCTCGCCGCGATCAGCGCCAAGTTCTCCAAGAACGACGACACGAAGACGCTCGCACTCGCATCGAGCGCAGAAGAGAAGCGCGGCGTCAATCTGACCAGCGCGCTGGGCCCACTGTCGATATGCATGTGCCAGGGGAACCAGGCGACTTGCCGTACGCGGGAAGTTGCCATGCGTTCACCCGTGAGCTGCGGCAAGTCCAGTGGCCCAGTACCAAGAACTTCAAGCCAGACGTACCCGAGAAGTACGATGGCAGGATACATCCGTCGGAGTTCCTCAGCGTCTACACCATCGTGGTGTAGGCTGCCGGGGGACGCGACGAGAAGATCCTCGCCAACTACTTCCCGCTGGTGCTCAAGCCCAACGTCAGATCTTGGCTCATGCACTTGCCGGACAACTCCATCTCTTCATGGGCAGACCTGTGTCATCAGTTTGTCGGCGCCTTCACAGGCGGCCACAAACCCCATGGCCAGGAGAGCGATCTTCATCTGCTCGTCCAGAAGGAGGGAGAGCCCCTGCGCAAGTACATACAGAGATTCAGCCAGGTGCAGTGCAACATCCCAGATGTCCACCCTGCCGCGGTTATCAGCGCGTTCCATCAGAACGTGCGTAACCGCAGGATGAGGGAGGAGATGGCGATGTGCAAGATCAGAGATGTCAGCGAGCTATATGCTCTGGCCGATAAGTGTGCATGGGCTGAGGAGGGAAGGAAAATCCCCGGAGAGACCGCAGGAGCCGAAGGATCTGACAGTGAGGATGCCGCCCCGGCAAAGAAGAACCGGAGGCGGAATAATAGAAAGAGAAAGGCAAAGGATGTGCTAGTTGTCGAGCAGTCCGGCAACAGAGGCGGCTCCGACAAGGCCAAAGCTGGTGACTCCGGCGAGGCTGTGGTGGCCGCCGACAAGCAGGACAGCTCCGGCAAGCAGTATTGCAAGATCCACCGCACCAAGGGCCATGACCTCCAAGCCTCCAAGAAAGTTGAGCAGATGGCGGAGCTACAGAAAGCTGAATACGAGCGCCGCGACAAGGAGAAGTCCCGGGAAAGTTGCGGAGGATCCGGCAACAAGCGTCCCGCCCGGGGAGGGCGCCGCGGCAAGGCCAAGCAGCGGCAAGGAGATAGGCCTCCCCGTGGCTGTGACAAGGTCGAAGACGAAGATGAGGATGATGAGATGGAGGAAAATGAGATCGACGAGCAAGAGTTTCAGAAAGCAACGGAGATTTTGTGCGTCGACGGCGGCGCCTGTCTGCACACCTCGCACCGCCAACTCAAACAGTGGGTGCGGGAAGTGAACGCAGCAGAACCGTCTGTTGAATCGCGCAAGCCCCTGAAGTGGTCCAGCACGCCCATCATTTTCGATGTTGAGGATCACCCTGATCGCATCACTGCGGTCGGGTGTTTGCCGATGTTGGTTTCGCCAACAATCCGCAACCTCAAGGTCACGAAGATGTTGGTTGACAGCGGGGACGGCCTGAATCTGATCTCTTCCGCGGTGCTCAAGAAGCTCCAGATCCCCGACAGCGAGCTCGAAGAGACTGGTACCTTTCAAGGAATCAACCCGGGAAGGAGCAAGCCGAAGGGGAAGATCACACTGCCAGTGACGTTTGGCAGCGAGCTGAATTTTAGGACAGAGAAAGTCACATTTGACGTTGCTGATTTCCCATTGCCCTACAATGGGATACTCGGCCGTCCGGCGCTTGCCAAGTTCATGGCAGCATCTCACTACGCCTACAATGTGCTCAAGATGCCTGGTTCGATAAGTGTCATTTCTGTCCAAGGCGACAAGAGGGATGCACTTATCTGTACCGACAAGATCTACCGGGAAGCAGCAGCCGCAGCAGAGCGCAAACCACTTGCCGCTGAAGCTCCCGGGGGGAAGAAGAAGATCAAGTCCGGCAAGAGTAGCTCTGATGCCCACTCCGGCAAGCGCACCTCTTCGGAGTGCTGCGCTACCGTCGAGGACGCACCATCGAGCTCCACCGGCAAGTGCAACAAGGCAAAGACAGCTTCACCAGAGACCAAGAAAGTGGCCGCCAAGGAGGACGGCACTGGTGTTACCTTCACCATCAGTGCCACGCTTGATCCTAAATAGGAAAGCGCACTCGTTGCTTTCCTGCGGGCGAATGTCGATGTGTTCGCATGGCAACCATCTGACATCCCCGGTGTTCCCAGGAGAGTAATTGAGCACCACCTTTCCGTCTGCCCTCACGCGCGGCCCGTCAAGCAGAGAGTCAGAAAACAAGCAGTGGAGCGTCAAGAGTTCATTGCAGAGGAGATCAAGAAATTGGAAGCAGCAGGCCTGGTCCGAGGAGTACTCCATCCAACGTGGTTAGCCAATCCAGTGGTCGGCTGCAAAGCAAACGGGAAGTGGAGGCTTTGTATTGACTTCACAATAAAGCTTGTCCCAAGGATCCATTTCCCTTGACGCGCATTGACCAGATTGTCGACTCCACGGCAGGATGTGATCTGCTTTCATTCCTTGATGCATACTCAGGATATCATCAGATCTTCATGGCAGAAGAGGATGAAGAGAAAACCGCATTCTTTACTCCATGTGGCACGTACTGCTTTGTACGGATGCCTTTCAGACTGAAGAATGTCGGTTCAACATTTGCAAGACTAGTCAGTCACGCTTTTGAGCCACAGCTGCACAGAAATGTAGAAGCTTACATGGATGACATAGTGGTCAAGAGCAGAGACAGAGCAACTTTGATCCAAGATTTGGACGAGACCTTCACAAATCTGCGCAAGATCAATCTCAAGTTAAATCCCGAGAAGTGTGTGTTTGGAGTTCCCTCCGGCAAGCTTCTCGGATTCTTTGTATCTCAGAGAGGGATTGAAGCCAATCCCGACAAGATCAAAGACATTGAACAGATCGAAGCACCGAAGCGCGTCAAGGATGTGCGAAGACTTGCCGGCTGTGTTGCTGCTCTCAGTAGGTTCATCTCTAAGTCTGTTGAGCGCGCCCTGCCGTTTTTCAAAGTTTTGAAAAAGGCAGGTCCAATGAAATGGACTTCGGAAGCGGAGGCTGCGCTGCAGGACTTGAAGAGATACCTATCCTCTACTCCAACACTTGTCGCACCTAAGCCACAAGAGAAGTTGCTGCTATACCTAGCGGCAACCAATCAAGTGGTTAGTGCTGCGTTAGTTGCAGAGAGGGAGGCGGATGATGAGCCAGCAACCGCGACAAGCGAGTCCAGTGACAAGCAGGGGGCTTCCCCGACAAGTTCTGGCTCCGGCAAGGATGGATCTGCGCAGCCACAAGAAGAGAAATAGAAGAAGATGGTGTAGCGCCCAGTTTACTTTGTCAGTTCCCTTCTACAGGGGGCTAGATCAAGGTACTCTGGTGTGCAGAGGTTGCTTTTCGGCCTACTCATGGCCTCGAGGAAGCTGCGCCATTACTTTCAAGCACACGAGATCACAGTTGTCACTCGCTTTCCGTTGAAGAGGATATTGCAGAATCCAGAAGCAACAGGCAGGATCGTCGAGTGGGCACTGGAAGTGTCAAGCTTTGGCCTCAAGTTTGAAAGTACTTCAACTATTCAGAGCCGAGCATTGGTAGAATTCATAGTAGAATGGACGCCAACACCCGATGAAGAAACTCCGGAGAAGAGCATCCCCGTCAAGGAAGCAAGCAAAGAATGGATCATGTACTTTGATGGTGCCTTCTCGACAAGGCGCCGGTGCGGGCGTACTCCTTGTCGCACCCACCGGAGAGCACCTCAAGTACATGGTCCAGATGCATTTTCCCAAGGAGCAAGCAACAAACAATACTGCAGAGTATGAAGGCTTGCTTGCCGGACTCAGAATAGCAGGAGAGCTTGGGATCAAGAAGCTTATTATCAGGGGTGACTCGCAGCTTGTCGTCCGTCAAGTAAACAAAGATTATCAAAGTTCGCTGATGGAAGCTCACATTGATGAAGTGAGGAAGCTGGAAGAACATTTTGACGGCCTACAAATGGAACACATTCCAAGAGCTCAGAATGACATTGCAGATGGCCTGTCAAAATGTGCCGCACTTAAGTTGCCTGTGGAACCAGGGATTTTTGTGCTCAAACTGACTCAACCATCTGTGACATCATCAGTTGGACAGAGCAAAAAGAGAAAGTTGGTTACTGGCGATTACTTTCCGACAGAGCTCCCCGGAGCCGCCGCCGAGAAGGTCCCCAGGATCAACACAGAAAGCGCTGAGGAGCAGTCTGCTCCGACAAGCCCTAGGGTTTGTTTCGTTGAAGCAGACGCTCCTGACAAGCGGTGTCCCGACACGCTTGCCGGGGAGCATCACGCTCCGGTAGGATCTCAGATACTTGCCGTAGAAGCGGATGTTCCCGCAGCAGCATTTGCGCCTATAGTTCTTGTTGTCGAGCCACAAGCTCCAACATGGGCACAACAAATAGTCCATTTCCTTCAGACAGGAGAAATTCCCGAGGAGCAACAAGAAGCGGAAAGAGTAGCCCGGCAATCAAGTATGTACCAGTTTGTCGATGACATACTGTACAGAAGAAGATTCAACGGAGTGAAATTGAAGTGCATTCCCCGGGAAGATGGACAGAAGCTGTTGGCGGAGATACATGGAGGCATATGTGGTCACCACATTGGCGCAAGAGCACTTGCCGGCAAGGCTTTCCGGCAAGGTTTCTTCTGGCCGACAGTCCTCCAGGATGCAACTGCATAAGTAACCAAGTGTGAAGCGTGCCAGTTCCACTCCAAACAGATTCATCAACCAGCTCAAGCTCTCCAAACAATCCCTTTATCCTGGCGATTTCCGGTCTGGGGGCTCCACATCCTTGGCCCCTTTCCCTGAGCTGTCGGGGGCTTTGAGTACTTGTACATTGTAATCGACAAGTTCACAAAGTGGCCTGAAGTGGAACCAGTGAGGAAGGTGACAGCACAGTTAGCAGTCAAGTTCTTCAGGTCAATTGTTTGCCGTTTCGGAGTCCCTAACAGGATCATCACCGACAATGGCACACAAGTCACGAGCCGCACCTTCATGCAGTACGTCCAAGATCTTGGCGCCAAGATCTGCTTCGCTTCTGTTGCTCACCCGAGAAGCAACGGTCAAGCGGAGAGGGAAAACGCTGAAGTGCTGCGCGGGCTCAAGACCAGAACTTTCGACAGGCTGCATAAGTGCGGAAGAAATTGGATCGAGGAGCTGCCAGTGGTTCTTTGGTCGATCAGGACGACACCAAATCGAGCCACTGGCCAGACACCTTTTGCTCTTGTCTATGGAGCAGAGGCAGTCCTCCCCACGGAACTCGTATACGGATCACCTCGAGTGCTTGCTTATGATGAGCTTGAGCAAGAGCAGCTGCGGCAAGATGACGCGCTGCTCCTCGAGGAGGATCGTCTTCAGGCTGCTGTACGAGCTGCTCGTTACCAGCAAGCTTTGCGTCGCTACCATAGCCGCAAAGTTAATGCCAGAAGCTTCGAGGAAGGCGACCTCGTTCTTCGGGATCCTTTCCCAGAGTTGCTGGAGGGCCGTCACCACGCCCTTGAAGAAGAGAGTAAGCTTGGCGCTGGGCTGGAGGTTTTCGTCAGTAGACTACCCGAAGCCCGCCAAGTCCAGCTCCGCCAACTCCTTGTCGATGGCTGCAGCGATGTTGACGAGGCCCTCCGTCCAGAGCTCCACCGTAGCCTTGAAGGTGTTCTGGGTCTCGGCGGCCCTCGTCGGCAACTCCTCGTTGCCCTTGAGCTCCTTCTTCAAGTCATCCTCTCGCCTCTTGGCGGCGTCCAGCGTCTCCGTCAAGGTGGCCAGTTTCAGCTCCAGATCAGCGCTCGAGTCCTTGGCGATGTTCAGCTCCTTGATCTTCTCGGCGAGCTGAACTTGCAGATCACCATGGGCATGGGCATCCTTCTCGCGCTCGCGCTAGAGTGCGGCAAGCTCTTCGTTCTTCCCTTTTATGTTCGCCTCCAGCTGCGTCACCTTCACCTCTAGCTCCTTCTTGGCGGCCTCAGCAGCCGCGGCGGCATCCTTCGCCTCCTTGAGTGCCCTGCCAAGTGATTGCTCCCGGGCCTCGAGCTCCTCCTCGTGGCTGTCCAGACTAGCCTTCTTCTGTGTCAGCTCACCTTCCCGCTTGGACATCTCCTCGGCAGCGAGCCTCTGCTGCTCCTCGGCTTCAGCCTTCTCCAGGATGAACGCCTTATTCACCTCGTCAAGTTGCGCCCTCTCCTCCGCAATGGAGCGGAGGGCCTCCTGGTTGCGGCTTTTGAGCTCCTGCGCGTGTTTCTCTATGTCAACTCCCGCCTGCGCGACAAGCGCTTCCCGGGACTCAAGCTTCGCTTGCCGGGCGCGGTAGAGTGACAACAACTTCCGGAGCAGCTGCTCCTCCTCGGACTCGGCACTGCTGCTGCTAGGCGCGTCAACCACTGCCAACCCAGCAGAGGCGAGTACTTCTCCATCAAACTCCTCTCCTTCAACCGGCGCCCTGGAGCTCGACGCCCAGGGAAGCTTGATGTATACGCCCTCGCCGGCCTTCAAGTATGCGCCTGGCTGGGGCTCCTCGGAGCCCGGCGCTGCATCAGCTGTGGAGGGGTCGGCGGACGATGCAGTGCCTTGCGCTCCTGCGCCCTTCGGGTCGTCAGTACGACCGCTGGACCCCTCGCCGGCTCCTGCGCCAGCAGCCTTGGCGGTTTCCTCGTCGGCGGGTTCATCAGCGCCGGCCTCTTCCTCTCCAGCGGCGGCATCTTTAGTATTGCCGCGTGCGCCTTCCTCGCCGGTGGCCTCGGTCTCCATCGGGTCTGTGAGAGGGGGATCTGAGGACAGGAAGAGGAAGGAAAAGTCAAGCAAATATCCAAAAAAAAAGAAAAGAAGAAGAAAGAGGATCAGAAAAAGGACCCAAGGGAAGATTTCCGACAAGGTAGGTCACCTGTGCTGGGCTCTGTGACCATGGGCTCCTCCATCAAAGGCTCACTGGTTCCGTCCATTGCCGGAGACCTCTCCCTTGCCGGGGAGCGCTCCCTTGTCAGGGAATCACCCCTTGGCGGCGTAGTAGAAGCAGACAGCACCTCCGGGGCGGTTTCTGATCGCTCCTGATGAGCCTGCTCTGCTCCTACACGAATGAATCAGCAATCAAGGTATCAGCAAAAGAAGAAGCACCCATGCGCGCCCCATAACAGAAAGTGAACCAAACACTTACGCTGGGGGCTGTGCTGGGGGCTGCTGCGAGGAGAAGGAACCGGGTCCGTCAAGGTAGTCTCGGACGTGTGCTCTACCGTCACAGCTGGATCGTCCTCGATGACATCCACTGGGACCTTGGCCCTCTTCGCCGCCCTCTCGGCCAGAGTCCTGAAATGGAACAAAGATTCAGAGGGAAGCAAATCAGATACAAGATAAGCAACAACAAAGATCAAAGAAAGACAAGTACAGTAAGAAGAAAGTCTTACTCCTCCTCCTCCTCCTCTTCATCATCATCGGAGCTCAGCGCAGAGAGATCGAAGTCCGGTACCCTCTCTGCGCGGTGTGGCGGAGGAGTGGGCTCCCTTGGACGTTTTCCGGGAGCCGCGGCAGGATCGGGTGTGGCAGCCCGGGAAGACCCCACCTCGGTTGCCGGCGCGGCCTGAGATGCTCCTGCGGCAACCGTACTTGCCGCAGTGGAGCGCGTCCCACGACGCTGCGGCTGTTGGCCTGCTTGCCGCGCTGCTGGATCTCCAACTCGACGGAGGCGCCTTCTTGGCTGGAATTGGGGCTGCGCTCGGGGCTCCGCCTGCGGCAAGCTGCTCGAGGACGGCTGGCCGCTCGCGCCCCCGGCGGGCTCGCTCGCTTCGACCTCAGGCTCCCCCTCGCCAACAACCTCTCCGGCAAGGTCTTCCCGGTCGGCAAGACTTGCCGCCTCGGCCGCCTCCGCCTCCTCCAACGTGAAGCCGAACTCGCCCGCGGCAGCGGCTGCCGCCGCCTCTTCGGCCCTGGTGGCGATGTACTGCATCTCGTCGTCGGTGTTGGCGCGGGTGAGGAGCTTCTGCTCGTCGGAGTTGACTGCCACCTCCGTCAAGCCATCAAAGAATTGCTGCACGACCTCGACGGCGGGCTCTATCCAAGTTGCACTTATCCCGTGCGAGTCGCACTCTGGCATCATTGCGCAGATGCGATCGCGCTGGGAGTTGTTGCACAAGGGGACGACGCCCTCCGGCAACCTGAACCACTCTGGATGGTTAGCGTCATGCTTGAATAGCTCCCTCAGCATCCCGTCAAGCTCCAAAACGGTGAAGTTGAAGTTGAGGCCTGGACGCAGCCTCATGATATCCGCCGGGCCACCAAACTGCCAGGCGGGCCTCCCCCTCTTCTGCAGAGGGGCGATGCGACGGCGAAGGAAGTCCGCGCCAACTGCCCCTGCTGTGAGCCCGGCAAGCCTGAGCCGGAGGATTCGGGTGGTGGCAACCTTCAGCTTGGCGTCGTCCGGCGACAGAGCGCTCCAGTCGCCGCCACGAACTACCCGTGCCTGGCGCAGGTTGGTGAATGGCTGCGGATTGGCATCACAGATCCAGCACCACTCCGCCCTCCACTCATCCCACTTGCTGCGAAGCTCGCCTGTCAAATACACCTCCTTCATGCCGAGTCGAGAGGTCCAGGCGATTCCTCCAGCCAATGGCTCTCCTTTTTCAGCTCGGGGGGTGAAATAATGGCGAAAAAGAGCAACGTTTGGGTGGATGCCAATGAAGTTCTCGCAGAGGTGTGCGAAAGCCGCCATTGTCAGAAAGGCGTTGGGGGTGAAATCAAGAAGATGAAACCCGTAGGTATTCATGATGTCGCAGAAGAAGTCAGAAAAAGGTGGGCAGAGCCCGCAATAGAAGAACACCGGAAAGAAATAGTACCCTTTTGGGCACCGCTTCGACTTTGAAGCCTCAGCGGAAAGCACCGGCGTGCGCGGATGCGCCCGCGTCTGCGTCGACCAGAAAAGGTAAAATTCCTCCCGCAGCGCCTTCGCGGTAAGCACGGCGGGGAAAAGCACTCGCTTCTTGCGCAACGCCTCGAGCCGTAGCACCTCGGCTGACTTCGTGGCCTTGCTGGTCTTCAGAGCCATGGCGGAAGCGGCGGAGGAGCGCGGAGGTGTTGAGGGCGACGGCGGCGACGGGCGGCGGAGCGCTGCTCTCTTTCGACTTGGGAAGCGGAGGGGAGCGGCGGAGCTTTCGGAGGAAGGAACTGCAAGTTGCGAAAGTGGGGGAACGGCTCTGTTTCCTCTGCTTATAAACAGGGGAGGCGAACATTACGCATTTCCTGGATTAAAGTATAGCCCACGATGTCTCCCATGACGCCGTGATTGACGCGTGCTGTTATGGGAGGACGCGGTGGATACGAAGTGGATTCGGTTTGGACCCAGGCCGCGCGTGCCCGTGCCCTGTTTTGGGCCTGGCCCAACAGCGCTCGGCACCGTGTATGGCCCAGGCCCGGGGGCTCCTGTCGGTGCACTAAAGTAGGGGTACCTTAGTACCCCGAACTAGTGCACGGGCAGTCGCAGCGTCCCGCGGCAAGGCTTGCCGGGCGTCCGCCAAGACCCTCCACTATTCATATTACTATCATTCAAGAACAAAGTGTTAACTGAGAAGACAAGGCCCCGACAAGAGGAGCTTGCCGGGAAGGACAAGACCCCGGCAAGAGAAGCTTGCCGGGAAGGACAAGGACCCCAGCAAGAGGAGCTTGCCGGGAAGGCCAACCAAGGCACTTTAGAAAACTTGCCGCGACGCTCCGCGCGTCCCGGCAAGACCCGACGAGCGGCAAGCTTGCGGGTGCGACAAGATAACGACCGCGGCAAGGCGCTTGCCGCGACGAAGCCACCACTCTGCGCCCAGGCTCCAGCACATCCAACGACGTGTCGCCGCATGATCGCTCCTGGTGCACGTGGCGGGTAGCTGTGCAGCCATGCGGTGCGAGGTGGCAAGCGAAGCTGACAAGGAGGCCATCGTGGCGATCGGTGGCACCCCTAACGGTCGCTTCCTGCACTGTTGGGGCGACCAGACGGGCATTAAATGCCCTTGTCCCCTGCCGTCAGAGTTAGGTAGGGGGTACTGTTGATAGTGGTTGTACCAACCCGCATTTTTACCTTTTTACCCCTCTTTCTACGCTGCCACCTGTCGGTGACCCCCTTTAGACTATAAAAGGGAGGCCCATGCACACGTAGAAAGGGGTTCGGGGGGGGGGGTTCGGTTCATTCGACCCATTCGACACCACAGCATACCCACACTCTCAAGCAAGAACAAATACAAACACAAAGCAGCAGTAGGAGTTTTATCTCTCCGGAGAGCTCCGAAGCTGGGTAAAATCCCCCTGCGTGCTCTCGCCTCGATCTGCTCTGCGTGCGCCCTCCGCTCCCTTGCCGGACCAGAAGGGGCCCCCTGCCCCATAGGTGCTCGTCCCCAGCCAAGACAGAGACCTACAACACGAATCCATGGCTATGCAGACCTCACCAAAACGCCATGGGCTTTGAGCCATTGCACCACCTCTTCCCTACCAGCACCAATCTAATCAGGCGGTGCGATAGGCATTACCTCAGCAAGCATGGACTCCTCGTGGCGACGCACAATTGGGGTATGTTGCATCACAAAATTCCAGGGCACACGAGCTGCACCACCATCTATGATGTGATGGCCCGCCAGCACATACAACATTAGGTCGAGGTGGAAGTTGGCCATCGGAGCGGGGCCTGATGAAGGCGAACACGCCATGGGTGGTGGGCTCAGCGACGGTGGCGGCGTATCCGGATGAGCGGTCGATGGAGTCTTGAGGCCGGGGCTCATGGAAATGTACGAGGAAGTTAATGCGGAAGTGCAAGAGAGGTCCAAGTTTGGTAAAAGCTATGTCGGAGAGATATTCCCGCTGCCAGAAGAGCGATCCTCGAAAGTTACAATGTTACCGGGTTTTGGTTGCCAAACCAAACCCAAGATCCTGGCAAAGTGGTTACAATACTTTTTCCTATGGCCAACCCATGAACATGCATTACAACAAAGTTTGGACATGCACGCTGAAGCAAAATGGCCCTTCTTTAAACATTTCTAACACGTATGAATTTCCCGAACCATTTTATGTCACACCCTGATTTTCATGGCACAACACTTAAGCTGATAAATCATGATAAAATGTGGTTTGATAAAAACTTTTGAGTGTTTTGGACTTTGCTTGATTGGATTTTTGTTTGCTGTTTGCAAGTGCTCTAAAAATCAAATAAATTCCCCAACTCCTATACTTCATCTCCCTGATCCAAAACCTTTTCCCAATGATCATGCCATGTGTATAGAGCAATATAGTATTTTCTTACAAAAATAATTTGGCCAAAAGGTATTTTCAAAAATTAGTTTTCCAAAAAACCCCTGAATTGAGGTTTGCACTGCAAGTACTTAATTAAGGGCAGTAAAAATCTTTCCAAAAATATATATGACTCCTATTAGATATAGGATACCCAGAAACCACAAAAATATAATTTTAAAAGTTATTTCCCTATTTTATTAAAAGCTTTTTTTAAGGCCAGAAATTGTCTTTAATAGAGAAAATTTACTTTATTGTTTTAAAAATATTTGACAAAAATCAGGGAAACTCAGTGGACACATATTGTCCATATATAAGAGTTTCAACACATGGTCATGTTCAAAATATTGGTCAAATACCTCAAAAACCCTTTCTGGATATTTCAAGCTTCTGAAATATTTACAAAGGATATATTCTCCAAAAATTCCAAGAAAATACTATCATGTCACATAAGACATATTAGATTACCTTGCCAAGTCTCATGACTTGGAGAACAAGATAAAATCATCAAATCCCCTCAAAACCATTTCTGTCCATTTTGAAGTTTGAGCAACTTTACATTGCCAAACATGTCCAAATGTTCTCAAACCTTGTGAACATTCTCAAATGGTCTAATAATTGATCTAGACCAAGTGGCACAAGTTGGAGAACAATTTAACTTGATCAAAGTGCCCCAAAACCCTTCCTGTCCAAAACCATATTTGAACAACTCTACATTGGCAACTTTCTCCTTTTGATCTCAACTTTTGTGGACATGTTCAGAGCCTCTAATGATGACACTACACCAAGTGGTGCATAAAGGAGAATAGATTTGCATGACTAAATCTTGGAAAATCCATTTCTATTCATTTCTAGGGTTCACAAAAGTTGCATTGTCAACTTTCTTCAAATGAGCCCCCAATTGGTGGAAGGCCCTGATTATATGTGTCATTTCACCCTATGGAGTCTCATGGCAAATGAAAATCATCTACTTGCCCAAACCATCATCAAACACCTTCTGCCACTTTACCAAAATCCCATTTTTGGCCTCTTCCACTAATCTCCATGGACTCTAATTTTTACCACAACCTCTCCTAGTCCCCCTCTAGCACCTGGACGCTTTTATGCCCAAGTAAGCAATGATGGAAGGGGGAAGATCTCCACTTTTCTATTCTAGACAGCCCCATTTCCACTCTTCTCCCTCCTCTCTCTTCACCCACTCGCCACCCAAAGCATCCAAGGCCAAGATCCCTTCCTTAGCACCCCCAAATGCTACTGGACATGCAAGGGCGCGCCCACAAGCATAGAAAATGGCCTGGACAGCCATATGGGCGCTCTGGAGCGCACTACAGTGCGCTCCCGCACTGTAGCCACCCCCTGCCAACCGCCTCCGTCCACCTCGGGCCTCCCCAGCGTGTCTCACGAGGCCGCCTTGGCGTCTGGGACATGGCAAGCTGCCGGCTCCCTCCTAAAACTCTCTCCTCTCCCCTCCACGACGTCACCCGAGTGCACCGTAGGCCGCGTCCACGGTGCACCATGGCCCCCCCTATATAGAGCCTCCCCCCGGGCAGTCCCTCGACTTTTCTGGATCCCTCTCTCTCCCATGCACCTCCCAGACAACAACCCTATACCCCTAATGCTCTCCTGCCCTCTCCATGGCCGGGGTGCCGCCATCGAATGCCGCTCGGATTCGGGCACCATGACCCCTCTCTCTTCTCCCTACCCACTCCAGTACTCCCGCACCACCACCACGAAGCCCCCCATCGCCTCCATTCTTCCCCGGGACGCCCCTGCACTCGAAGCCAGCAATGGCCGATGCCATCCTCCGACGCGGGCGAAGACCCGCTCCTCTCTGAGGAAACTGGCGCCTGTAGTGTGGCCTCCCGGATGCGGCACATTTCCCCGAGCACTCCGGTGGCTGGATCACCGGAAACGGTGGCCGGTACCGCCGGGGAGAGCGCCGGCACTGTCCGGCCTCGCCTTCTCCGTCTCCCGACGCGCCCGTGCGGGAGGTCGGGGATGAACTCGACAAGCGAACCCCGCAGGTCAGCGACCCACCCGGCCGGCCCCGCGGATTAAGTGGAAGCGGGTCAACTGGAGTCCGCCTCCCCGCGGCGAAGACGCCCTCGAGCTAGTACGCCTTCGACGTGGCCTCTTCTCCCGCGCGGCTACGCAGCTGGGCCGGCCCGTCAGCTATCCCTCGCCCAGAGCGCGCCGCCGCCGCCCAGATCTAGCCCGTTTCGATAAAACCTTGGTCTTTTTCTTTTTCTAGTCAACTTCAAAAATCCATAAACAAATCAAATTAGCTCCAAATTTGATGATTCAAATTTCTAGTAGTTTCAAAAATCATTCCCTACCACATGGTGCTATTTCCATATTTTTACAGAAGCATTTCCTTCACAAATAATGATCAAATCCCATATTTCCATTTTTGTCATAAACTTTAGAAAATCACAGAAGGCTCAAAATTGATCCAAATTGCATGATTCATATTCCTAGATGCATCTAAGTTCAAAACTTAGTTTTTGAACATTTTTACTAATACTTTCTGTATCACCTCAACTAATGGTCTATTTCTTTGTATATGCCAACTTTGCAAATTCATAGGAAAATCATCTCAACTCCAAATCCAGTGAAACAAATTCCTAGATGTTTCTAAAATCATCCTTTGTTAAATGGGTGCCTTTGCTCATTTTTCAAAAATATATTTCTGTACACTTCTTGCAAATCCATAAACCTCTTGATTCCATCATATTGAAATGTTCAGAGATGTCCATTGATCAAATCCTAATGAAACCACTTTGGTCATCCCTCATATGACCAGAGGTATCCCAGAAAAGTCCTACTCACATTTTTAGAGCACTTTTACTTTTGCCTTGTTGTGTTGCTTATTGTGTTTGTTCCCGACGTTAGTTGACGAAGTAGACGGAGTACTTGGAGAAGGACCAGAAGACTTGAAGACTCTGAGGAACAGGCAAGCAGCCCTTTGACCATGTTTATGAAACCCTTTTTAATCCATGTCATATAGCTCTTTATTATTGTTGCTTCGGAATCATGATGAGATTGTGAACCACGTGGGTTGGTTGCCTCTGTTACTTCCTCGTTGACACTTGCATTGTGCATGGCCCTACCTTCTTATGAGGGTTATGCCGGTGGGAGTAGATAGGATGCTAAGGTAGACGCTACGCAAAAGGGACAGGTATGTGCATGATGAAGGAGGCAAAGTATTTTTCAAAGGACTTTTCAAAAACCCCGTCGGGTGCCACTTATGCCCGAGGGAGATGATGAGATGGGTAACCACTTGATGACGAAGTGGTGTACCAAGGAAAGTGTGTGTTGTTTTCAAAACGGATTGGTCGGAGTTGCGACCGTTATTCCAACCTTACATGCGCAACTACTCTACCCTTATATGGGAAAGGGCATTATTGAGTACCTAGACCAATACTAGCTTGGAGCCCGCATTTTACTAGTGACGGGGGAGAGTTGGTGCTCTCTCTCGGGACGGGGTCGTGCCAGGTAGGGCGGCCATGACCATTTTTATGGGGCTCCGGACACACCGTTGGTACCCCGTGCCAGTGGTATGTGATAAATATGGGAGCAAGGCTCCACGATAATGTTATGTGATAATGTTGGGCACGGGGGTTACTACCAATCGAGTGGAATCCATGTTAGTGTCGTCTAGGGAAAGGTAGTGATCGGGTGCTTACCCCGGGTACTTAAGGTATCGCGGGTCGTGGATGACACGGAAGTTCCCCGGATCTTGTGGGTAAAGTGTGCAACCTCTGCAGAGTGTAAAACTATTCGAATAGCCGTGTCCACGGTCAAGGACAGTTGGGTAACCGCTCTTGGGCTACGTCCACTTGTTTACAAACCAAGTGTGTGTGTTGATAAAAATGACTTGGGTCAAGTCAAGGGACTTGACATGATTGAGATGGGTTGGTGCCCACTCTATTTATGATAGATGGGTTGGTGCCCACTCTATTTATGTTGATATCTGTAACATGTCCTCATGATTACTTGAATTCTCCTGATGCATGCCTTACAAAGATGTTGAACATGTCATTGCACTCAAAACTAGCTTTCCACAAAATTTACCTATATCATGCATTGTTGTATCTTGAACCAAAACATGGGTTGCTTGCGAGTACATTCAAAGTACTCATTGGCTTGCCACTGGTTATTTTATTGGCCAGGCATGAAAGAACACGATATGATGGAGAATACTTCGGTGACGAACATGCGAGCTAGGACGCTTCCCAGTCAGAATGCCTGTAGGGTTAAGGCAGATGGCATGGGTCCAAGTTATCGACGAAGATTTCCGCTGCGATGATATACTCAAGACTTGACCATAATGGTCCTACTTGTGTAAAACGGTATGTATGGATGTAAGACTCTTGTTATTCAGCTTCTGTGTGTTCAGTGAGCATTGATCTCTGGGATCACTGTACACGTGCATTCGGTGATCACGACTTATGAGTCGGGGTCCCCACAGAGCTGGTATCAGAGCCATCCTGACTGTAGGAAGCCTTAGTTAGCATGGTCGTTAGTTAGGGTAAAACTATTTCCAAAACTACTACTTGTTTTCAAAACTATCTGTACTTCTCTTCCCTTCTCAGTCTTTCGAAAACTAAGGTATACTTTCCCTATTGATCTCTTCCCCTTCAAAATCTTTGGTCGCTAGAACCCTTATGCCCCTGACCATCGGATTCCTTGTAATCCTCGTGGATAATCAAGAAGGAAGATGCCTTGCCAGACATTCACCCACATCTCCTGAACACAAGATTGGCGACATCACAACAAGACGATACCAACAGAAGATACATCCTCGAGGAATGAGGACCTGAAGACCCAGGAGATGGTGACATCCTTGACACTGCCCCAAGATGATGCAACCTTAGCGTACGATGATCAGGGCATAGAATATGCAAGATAATGATATACATCGCTAATAGAGGAACCCTGTCACTACCGTTGTTCTATCGGCAACCACCTATGGATGAGAACCTAGCCATTTGGTCCGCCTCACCATAGTGAGCAGGAAAACGGTTCTCCTCATCCCCCGCTCTTGGTGTCGATGTTGTCATCAATGTAACCGACATGATGGACCTCTATTACGCCTTGATAATGTCATTGCATAAAAGATTACCCACCTGATACCATCGATGGCTTAGAAGACAAAAAGGGGTCATTATGGTTAAGAAGACAACAGAAGGCCGAGTCAATGCCAGCTACGAGGAGCCACCTTCACCCCATCACTTCAACAGGCAAGAATTTGTTGAAGACTCTTCAAGCTCAACCGCGATCGTTTCATCGAACAACTACAAGAGACGTAGCAACACCTGAGGAAAACTCAGAAGACTGCACGAGGCACAAGGCACGACTACTGAGTCCGAGAACCCCTAGGGTAGGATGAGTCGTGTACCCCCTATGCGCAGTCGAGTCCGTGTGATAGTTCGAATAGAACCATGATTGCGTGTTGCTTGTCTTTATTTGTTTGTGTTTTGATATAGGTCGCACTTTTTCCCTAGGCAACAAGTACGCGACTATATCGCCTTCCTCATTTTGTTGTTTGTGTTTGGCCTTTTGGCACTTGTTTGTTTGCACCTGCACTATAGAACCCCCTTTAGGCAACCCACCTCCTCTATGCTACTTTTTCCCTCTCATCTCTCTCCTCAACTGAAGACAAGCAAGACAAGATACACCAAGGATTCTGATTTGGCAACCAACAAGCACTGAAGACTTTTGCTACAACCTCCTCGACCAAGTACAACCCCATATGTTTACACCTCAAGACTAGAGCTCCATCCCTAGACCCTTGGAGACTCCACGAGATACCCCAGCTCAAGTCCTTAACCATGTGCTTAACCCACAGAATTGCAAAGGCATCAGTTAAGCCTCCGTAACCTTGCACAACCATGGGTCCATCATCGGACTAGTGGACATAGTGAACTAGCACATTATCATCCTGAGGACAGCACCAAAACTGACGATGCCATTGGGAAGACCAATTTGAGGATACAGGAATAGAGGACAAATGACTTGGGGAACATGTAGGAATTATCGTTGGAGCAAGTGCTGGTAGTATGCGAATACCCCGATGTTTTTCCTGATGAGCTACCGGGAATGCCTCCTGATCGAGACATTGAGTTCATCATCGAGCTCATAGCCGGAGCGGGACCCATCTATAAGAAGACTTATAGAATGGGATCGAAAGAGTTAGCCGAATTGAAGAAGCAGCTGGAAGAGCAGTTGAGGAAGGGATTTATCCGCCCTAGTGCCTCCCCTTGGGGATCACCTGTTCTGTTTGTGGCAAAGAAGGACGGTACCATCCGCTTGTGCATTTACTACCGCTCCCTCAATGAAGTTACAATCAAGAACAAGTACCCACTTCCCAAGATTGAAGATCTGTTTGATCAACTCAATGGGGCCAAGGTGTTCTCCAAGATCGACCTCAGATCTGGGTACTACCAACTGAAAATCAGACCCCAAGATATTCCGAAGACGGCATTTGTAACCAGATATGGCCTATATGAGTGCATGGTCATGTCCCTTTGGATTGACCAATGCCCCGGTTTACTTCATGTATCTCATGAATAAGGTCTTCATGGAATATTTGGACAAGTTTGTCGTTGTCTTCATTGATGACATTCTTGTCTTCTCGAAGACGGAAGAAGAGCACGAGCGACACTTGAGGATGGTTCTAGACTAGCTTCGAGAGCACCAACTGTATGCCAAGTTCAGCAAGTGTGAATTTTGGCTGCGTGAAGTTGGATTCTTGGGTCATGTTTCAACTGAAGAAGGATTGTCAGTCGATCCCGCTAAGATTGAAGCCGTGACTGAATGGCAATCCCCAAGCAATGTGACGGAAGTCAGAAGCTTCCTCGGACTCGCGGGATATTACCGCAAGTTCGTTGAAGGATTCTCAAGCATTGCCCGACCCATGACTCAGCTCTTGAAGAAGGAAAAGAAGTTTGAATGGACGCCGAAGTGTGAAGAGAGCTTCCAGGAGCTGAAGAAGAGACTGACCACCGCCCCAGTTCTGGCCACACCAGATATACACAAGGAGTTTGTGATATATTGTGATGCGTTAAGAACCGGACTGGGAGGTGTTCTGATGCAAGAAGGCAGACTCATAGCTTACCTTTCAAGGCAACTACGGCCTCATAAAGAGAACTACGCTACTCATGACCTGGAGCTAGCAGCAGTGGTTCATGCCCTGAAGACATGGCGACATTACCTCTTAGGGAAGCGATGTGAGATATACACGGATCACAAAAGTCTGAAGTATATTTTCACTCAAAGGGAATTGAACATGAGGCAAAGAAGATGGCTAGAATTGATCAAAGATTATGACCTCAGTGTTCGATACCACCCTGGGAAGGCTAATGTGGTAGCAGGTGCATTAAGAAGGAAGGCTTGCTCCTTGAATGCTATGCTTAAGGACAAGCTACCCGCCTTGTATGAAGAACTTGAAAGCTTCGGGTTGGAACTGGTTGCACCAGGATTCTTAGCTAACCTTGAAGTCAAGCCGACCCTGATGGATGATATTAAGGAAGCTCAGAAGGGACATGAGAGTATTGAAGGCATCAAGAGGAAGATCAAGGCGGGCAAAGCCCCAGGATTCTCAGAGGATGAGAAAGGAATTGCGTGGTTTGGGAATCACATCTGCGTGCCCAACAAGGTTGAGCTCAAGAACCTGATCTTGCAAGAAGCTCATGACACCCCATATTCCATCCACCCTGGAGGAACCAAGATGTATCAAGACCTAAAGGAAAGATTCTGGTGGCACGGGATGAAAAGGGAGATTGCCACCTATTTTGCAAAGTGTGACATATGCCAGAGAGTCAAAGCTGAACATCAGCGACCCGCTGGATTGTTGCAACCTCTCAAGGTGCCTGAATGGAAGTGGGACAAAGTCGGGATGGACTTCATCACCGGTTTCCCCAGGTCAAGCAAGGGACATGACTCCATATGGGTCATTGTTGACCATTTAACCAAGGTGGCCCATTTCATTCCTGTCAAGACGACCTACAAGGGAAACCAGTTAGCCAATCTCTACATCAACCGAATCGTGGGCCTTCATGGTGTTCTCAAGGAGATTGTGTCAGATCGAGGAACCCAGTTTACCTCAAGGTTCTGGAAGAAGTTCCAAGAGGCCATGGGGACCAAGTTGTCCTTCAGCACTGCTTTCCACCAATAGACCGGAGGTCAGACAGAACGAGTAAATCAGATACTCGAAGACATGCTCCGAGCCTGTGTCTTAGCTTATGGAGCTAAGTGGGAAGATTGCCTCCCTTTCACCGAGTTCTCTTACAACAACAGTTATCAGTCAAGCCTTCAGATGGCACCATTTGCGGTGTTATACGGGCGGAAATGCCGCACACCCCTCAATTGGTCAGAAACCGGAGAAGGACTTGTCTTTGGGCCCGATATCCTCGGTGAAGCAGAAGAGCAAGTCCAGCTTGTCAGAGAGCGTCTGAAGTCTGCCAAGTCAAGACAGAAGAGCTACGCTGACTCACGTCGTAGAGACATAAACTTCCGAGTTGGAGACCATGTCTATGTCACAGCCCCAGTTCAGCCCTTGCTTGACTTTGCTTGTTCATCATGCCATCATGTTTAAATTCCAAAGAAATTTGAAATGGGGATTGTTGAAACCCTAGCACCACATGAAATTTAACTAGGTTCAATAAAAATATTTTCAATAACCCAGCATGCCTTTGGAAATGTTCATAATTTCTGTTAAAGGTGAAAACCCCTTCCAAAAATGATGAACATACTTATAGGCTATTCCTGGATTTTTGAATTAAATTATATAGTATTTGCATTTGAGCATTTAAATGCTATTAAATATTTCAAATGCTCAAATAATCATAAACTAAAATGTTTACTGTTGGATATATTCTAAACAGTAGCCATGATTAGTTTCATGATTTTTGAAAGTGTCTGAGTATTTTTATTAAAGCCCTAAATTTACAGAATAATAGAAAACTGAGATAATTAGAAGAAGAGAGAGAGAGAGAAGGAAGTTACCTGGCCTTACCGTGCAGCCCACCAGAGCCTGGCCCAGCTCCATCTGGCCGGCCCAGCCAGCCCAGCCCACCCTTCTCCTGTCGTCTTCCTCCCCTCGCACCGAAGCTGCTCGGTGGCGAGCGCTGGCGATGCCTCGGCCACCTCCTGCTTCCCCCCCTAGCCACCTCCTGCCTGGTTGCCTCCCTCCTCGATGCCCGGAGACGCCACGCACTCCCCCTCGCCCCCTGCACCTCTCCTCTCTCCCCCTGGACCCCATTCCCTCCTCTGCTTCCCTCTCGCGCACACCACCGAGCGGAGCTCGCCGTCATCGTCGCCGTACCCATGGCCACCACCACCCCTTCTCCTCCCCGACGTGCTCCTGAGCTCTGCAGTGCCTCCCTCGACCTCCCCGTCGGCTCACGCGACCGGAGAAGCCCCGAAGCACCGTCCCGACGTTTTTTCCCTCCTCGGCCAGCGAGGACCGCCGCTGTCGATTCACCACCTCCGACGCCTCCCCGAGCTCCCCGAGACCGCCGACGAACTCCCCGTGAGCTCCTCTTCTCTTCCCCTCACTCCCCGCACATGATTTCGTTCCCTAGCTCCTTCTTCCACCACGGCCGAAGCTCGCCGCCGCCGTGCCTCGTCGCCGTCGTGGCCAGAGCCACTGGAGCTCCCACCTGAGTGCACCATCGTGCTCAGAACGTCTCCACGAGCCCGTAGCGCCCACCAACCCCTCCTCCCATGCACCATAGCGCCGAACCCGCCGTTGCCCGAACTCCGGCCGCCGCCACGAGCTCGACTCCGGCGAGCCCGCTCCACCCCAGCTCCTCCCACTTGCACCACCAGACGCGCGCGACCCCCAGCTACGCGTAGGACCAATCCGCCGTCCAAATGGTCGCCTGTGGGCGAAACCCGACGCGCTCCGCCGCCACTGACCTCACCGGCGACGAGCCGTCGGCCTAACCCCGGTCTAGTTAACCACTAATGACCCAACTAACCCTCCCCAGAGCCACTGACGTATGGGCCCCACGCCCTTAGTTAATTTTTATTATTTTCTGTTAAGTGTTAACCTAACCACCATGGGCCCACACGTCAGCTTTGACCGTGCTGACGTGTCTGTTGACCCGGCCCCACTTGTCATTGGCACTATCCAGCCCCAGTCACTGACCAGTGGACCCCACTGGTCAGGTTTGACCTGGACCCGCCTAGTTGACCTGCTGACATCAGCATGACCTAGTGCTGACGCAATAAATCATTTTCTGGATTTATTATAATTCAGGAAATTCCAGAAAATGCCTAAAACTTCTAAAAATCATAGAAATTCAACCGTAACTCCAAATAATTTATATATGAAAAATTATCATAAAAATTCAAGGAATCCATCTGTACCATTTTCATGCATGTTAGAACAACTTATAGCTGCTGTTTAGCACAAATCAATTAAATGGCATTTGAATAATCACATATGGAGTTTAAATTTGAATCTTGTATTCAAACCAACTTCATTTAATCTGTTGCTAGTTGCATTAGCTCAAAACACATTCATTTTGCCATGTCATGATCATGCATCATATTGTGCATTGCATTGATTGTGTTCCCTTCTGTGTTGCCGGTATTTGTCCCCTCTCGATAGACGCGATACCGATGATGTGATCGTTGACACTGATGAAGACTCAATGTTATCTTCAGAAGTGCCAGGCAAGCAAAAACCCCTTGTTCATTCCGATACAATCCTACCCTCTCGCTCCTGCTCTCTTTTACTGCATTAGGACAACAACGATTCATCTGTTACTTGCTGCGGTAGCTGAACCCCTTTATCCTTTGCATGACCTGTCATTCCACAGTAAATAGATGAAACCCACTAGCATGAGTAGGAGTTGTTTGAGCCCTGTTGTGCCTACTCATTCATGCTTGTTTGTCATGCCTGCTACTGCTTAGAGTTGAGTCAGGTCTGATTCATCGGGATGAATCAGAGGTGTGTGAACATGTCCTACTGTGTGTGAGCTAAGTGTGTGAACACGATTTGGTAAAGGTAGCGGTGAGAGGCCATGTAGGAGTACATGGTGGGTTGTCTCATTGCAGCCGTCCTCAAGAACTGAGTTCTATGTTTGTGATCCACGATTCAGCTACTACCACGCATTGGGCCCGAAACAATGGACCCTCTCGGCTTCTTAATCACCCTTGTCCTCTGTCCAGGAGTTGCAAGTAGTTTCTGGTGTTTGTAGTATGCTGGAGGCCGTGGGCAGCGCTGACCGTAGGGGTGGGCTGTGATGCGGTAGGCACGTGGCCGGGTATACTGGGCGCCCGTTTGGTGTCACGGAACCCTGTTCACATCGTTTGGGGCTGTGAGTGAAACTCCGACCGGATCTCCTCATGGATGGAACCCGAATAGGCGATAAACCTGGACTAGAGACTCGAGTGTTTAGGTAGGCCGTGGCCGACACCCACGTTGGGCTTCCGCTTGAAGGTTGCCGAGTACATGTCGTGTAAACGGCGGTAAGTGGTGAGAGCGTGTGTGAAGAAGTACACCCCTGCAGGGTTAACATCATCTATTCGAATAGCCGTGTCCGCGGAAAAGGACTTTTGGGTTGCTTATATCAGTTCATAGACAAGTGAAAGTGGATACTCTAAAATACGCAAGATAAGAGTGAGTGCTATGGATGGCGTTCTCGTAGGGAGACGGGAGCGGATCCATAGTGGTGTATTGATATGATGAATATGTGGACTCGTGTGCGCCACATCAAAAGAGTTACATTGCAGTCGTAGTTCAGGATAGCCACCGAGTCAAAGCTGGCTTGCTGCAGTTAAACCCCACCATCCCTTTGTTGATAATGATGCATATGTAGTTAGTTCTGATGTAAGTCTTGCTGGGTACATTTGTACTCACGTTTGCCTATTTTATGTTTTGCAGAGAGACTTCGGTCTCACTAGTAGTTTCCGCGTGGACTTCGACGTTTAGCTTGTTACCTCAGCTACGATCTTGTGCCCTCGCAGGATCTGATAGATAGTCAGGCTTCTCAGCCTTTTTCATTTATAGATGTCTGTACTCAGACATGATAGCTTCCGCTTGTGCTTTGACTTGTATGCTCTGATTGTTGGGTCATGAGACCCCTGTTTGTAATATCTCGCTCCTCGGAGCCTATTGAATAAATTACTTGAGTCGTAGAGTCATGTTGTGATGCCATGTTGTATTTGCACATATCGAGCATATTGTGTGTATGTTATTGAAATGCTTGGTATGTGTGGGATCTGACCATCTAGTTGTTTATCTTTAGTAGCCTCTCTTACGGGAAATGTCTCCTAGTGTTTCCACCGAGCCATGGTAGCTTGCTACTGCTCCGGAACACTTAGGCTGGCCGGCATGTGTCCTTCTTCGTTCCTGTGTCTGTCCCTTCGGGGAAATGTCACGCGATGAATACCGGAGTCCTGTTAGCCCGCTACAGCCCGGTTCACCGGAGTCCTGCTAGCCCAGTGCTACAGCCTGGATTCACTCGCTGATGACCGACACGTTCGATGCTGGGTCATGGATGCTTGTCCCTGTAAGTCTGTGCCACTTTGGGTTTACGACTAGCCATGTCAGCCCGGGCTCCTTATCATATGGATGCTAGCGACACTGTCATATACGTGTGCCAAAAGGCGCAAACGGTCCCGGGCTAAGGTAAGGCGACACCCGTGGGAATACCGTGCGTGAGGCCGCAAAGTGATATGAGGTGTTACATGCTAGATCGATGTGGCATTGAGTCGGGGTGCTGACAGCATTGGTATCAGAGCTTGACTGCCTGTAGGATTACCAAGCCAAACTGGTCAAAGTTGAGTCTAGAAATTCTTTAGTTATATAAGGGAATTGATTGTGGGTTGGAACGTAAGGCTCTTTTTACTCCTTATACCTCATGGCCTTCTGATCTGAGTCATCATCTTCTCTTCTACGGGGATTAAGAACTAGGCTATCTCTTCTTTCTATCAGGATCATGTGTTACTAATCCGCAGACTTATAAGATTGTTGGACTTAAGCCTCGTTTCAATTCCTACTACTTCTGTATGTTAATTATTGATCTCGGAACCTTGATATTGTGCTTCTGAGTAGTTATGCCACCATTTTGTGAATGTCTCAAATCTTTTCTGAGCATTTACAGCCGTTATGATGTCCGAGTCATCCCAGGTTTCTAAGTAGTCTGATGCATTTGCAAATCCTTTCTTCCCGTTTCAATGTTCCCATGGGCCAGATTAACCACACTAATCAGTGAGTTGAGGTACTCCGTTACCTTGACATATATGTTGGAGATATTATTCTGACCCTAGGTGTCTTAGGGGATCATCTAGTAATTTAGCCATGATTTGTGTTCCCAGTGTGATGATTCTGGCCATCATTCTTGAAAGCATCCTGTGATGCTACTTAGTAGTAGGTATTCTACTCCTTGGGATTTGAACCCGAGATTCACTCTACTTACTTCATGTTGATAGTGTTTGCTAGTTCCTTCAGGATATTAGTAACTTTACGATAGTCCTCGAGGTCCGTGGTATTTCCTTCTTCCAAATACTATGAACCGCTTATGGCAGATGTTTATTGGATCAAAAGATCACAATTAGAGTACTCTTGAGGAGTTCTCCATTCATAAATCGTGACTCTGCCAGTTCTACCTTTCTGCATGGGTTATCCGGAAGAAATATGTTGAACTTGGTTCGACATACTAATCTATGCATCCACAACTCAGAAAATTATATGTTCCTTTGAGTTGTTCTCTTTAGTTGCATTCTGACCCTCGTCTATCAATTGATAGTCAAGAGTATGCGTGCGTTCGTTTATCGATGCCTATTACTCTTGTGGTCCGTCAAGCCATTCTATCGCAGAATGACTAGGAGAAACAAACTCCAGTACCTCTTCCATATCCAGGATTGGGTCAAAGAAGTTGTGCTCCGCAGATCAAATTGCTAATCCAGATTTTGTTCTGTTCTACCTTGGAGTATTACCATCTTTATATCGGGATTGTTATAGGAATTGCACACCATCCTATGAACTCTTGGTACAGTGATACTTCTTGCCATCATTAGTCATTCCTCGGTCTTCGTGTTGATGCAACCGGAATACCGACAAATGAATTGTGATGTGTGAAATCAATACGCCTAGCAACTTCGTTGCTGGGTAGTTAATGGACAATAATTTCATTCTTAGCATGTTGGTTTTTGAATCATCCTTCTAAGACTGATCATGCTACCTAGTCCTTATTTCGGTGCACCCTTAGATTGATGAGTTAGGATTTTGTCAAGTCCTCGCTCATTTGATTATATCGTCTTGCCCTGAAAAGCAAGATTGTTCTCGAGCTTAGTAACATATCGGTGGTTCGTGATTTTTCGAATATCTTCTCGGCAGTATTACCAGGTTGTCACCTGACCGCTGTGTTGAGCTCGTGATCAAGTTGGTTTCTTGTGAACCACCCTTCTCCAAGAATCCGTGTTGGATACCCCTGAGCTAGTTGGTTAAGCTAGACAACAACTTGGGGAGTTGGAAGATAAAAGCTTGCCTAACTTAGTTCGTTCCAAAGGGATATTCTTGTGTAGTATGTGTTGACGAAAGATGATATCTTCCTCGATTGGTCCCTGTGATCAGTTGCTGAACCTATCATTTTTATCTAACCTTTGATTGGAGTATGGGCTATCATCCAGTCAAACCAGAACCAACGATATTTGTAATGTTGTCTTACTCGTGGTTGATCCCTCGAGCATACACCATTATATCTTTGGGTCTGACCAATGCTATCACTTGTTCACCTAACTATGGAATTCCTTTTAAAAGGAAACCTAGATGAATTGTTGTTGAGCCCATTGACAACATCCTTGTCTTCTCCATAATTTTGCTGAACATTAAGCTAGTGTTGGAAACTTTTGAAAGCACTTGTTCATGCTAGCTCATGAAGCATATGTTCGGATGTTAGAAGTGACTTCCTCTAGTTCATGTGCATTTGATGCAAGTTGCCGCCGTGGACTCAAGAAAGTCAATGTTGCTTCCTCTGGAATCATCGCAAGTCAGTCATGCACACGTGCGAAGTATTCTGTGGTCTGGAGACTTGCAACCTTCATTCCATATGTGTATCCTAGCACACCAAGCCACTGATTGATTTGTTCAAGGAGAAGGAGTTTCTTCATAAGAGCTAATCCGGACTTATGTAAGGACTTCGATACCCTCGTTGATGGTTCCCCCTCCTGAACTCGGTAGTGTTTTATTATAAGACTACTATGTGGTCATGCTTGTCTGGGACAGCGTGTTCACATGTTTGTAGCAGAACCAGCTCATGTTTTGGAGCTTGCTATCATAGTTCATCTCCCGAGAATCCCGCAACGTCATCTCGTCGATTTGTGTTGCAAACTTTCGTTTTTCTTCCTAGACTCGATGAGTCTGGAATATCCTGACACCAACCAGATCTGAATCTCAGGCAGATATGATGGTTTGGAACATTTTCCAAGAACTATAATATCGATCCCTTGGAAACCGGTAAAGTGGATGTCGTGGCCAACACACCCAGCCGGAAGACCTGTTATTATAATATCTTGATTGAGGAAGTTGGCCACCTCCCCATAGGGATCTCGTGGGATTTACTCCCTAGTTGTTCCTTATGGATTTTTGTCTTCCCGAAGTCCGACCTGTTACTTGATGTTCTAGATACCAAACCATTTCAATGAATGGGATACACTAGCACATCAAGGAGAACACTAGGAGCGGAGTGCTAAATGTCTCTCGGTCGATCATCCAGATTTTATTTCCTTGGCCCCGCCAAGGGTGAAATCTGAGAAGGTGTTATCTTCCTTTGCATCTGCATCATCCATCATCATTCATCATGGTAGCAAGTTGTGTTGCCAGGATCCTTGACACGGATATTGGTAAAACCTTGATGATTGTGGAAATGCTCAAGTTCTTGAGAGCACGCACAAGCGCTACGTGTTATCATCGACACTAACTGGAGTGCTCCCAGTTTCCTCGGCAATGCTATAACCATTCCAATAGTGGAATAACTCTCTATTGTTGAGTCTCTCCCCAGTTACTAGAATCATTCCCAGCATTTGCATTTTGTTCCCAGCTTGCACCGCCAATGTGCCATTCTACCATGGGTCCCTTCCATTTCCGGTGATAAGCAAAAATCATCCATTGCGTTGTCTTCAACAAGGTAATCCACATCATCCAAGTCCGAGTATGCCATTCTACCGACCCTCTCCAAACGATCGTTGTGAATTGCCTTAGGCTGGTATGAAGAGTTTCAATGTTCTTTGAATCAAAAGTAATTCTTTTTGCCACTTAAGGTAATAATCTACGAATCACCCTCCTCCAGGATGTTTCGTCGTGATATCATGGCAACTCAACTCCTCGCTACGTTGACGACCGTTCACCACCCTCTTAGGTGTGGAATTATTGTCTACCTAGTGAACCTTCGTCCTCCGTTTCTTTCCACCCCTCTTGATGTGTATCTCGTGTCTCAACCCGAGAGTTGGTCCTATGTCTCATTCCGTGAGTTGTTCGATCTTCGAGGAGATCGACCCTTCTAGAGTCTTCTTCCCTCCATGTCATGTTGACAGGATTTCTCAGAGCAAGACAACAAGACAAAGATGGTGTTCAAATCAACGTTCATTTGAAGTGCAACCTGGATCGTGAAGATTGTACTAGTTTGCGTTTCCCCTTCACCTTACCCTACGCTTGAATCTCGAGACGAGATTCTTGTTTAGTGGGGGTGAGTTGTCACAGCCCCAGTTCAGCCCTTGCTTGACTTTGCTTGTTCATCATGCCATCATGTTTAAATTCCAAAGAAATTTGAAATGGAGATTGTTGAAACCCTAGCACCAAATGAAATTTAACTAGGTTCAATAAAAATATTTTCAATAACCCAGAATGCCTTTGGAAATGTTCATAATTTCTGTTAAAGGTGAAAACCCCTTCCAAAAATGATGAACATATTTATAGGCTATTCCTGGATTTTTGAATTAAATTATATAGTATTTGCATTTGAGCATTTAAATGCTATTAAATATTTCAAATGCTCAAATAATCATAAACTAAAATGTTTACTGTTGGATATATTCTAAACAGTAGCCATGATTAGTTTCATGATTTTTGAAAGTGTCTGAGTATTTTTATTAAAGCCCTAAATTTACAGAATAATAGAAAACTGAGATAATTAGAAGAAGAGAGAGAGAGAGAAGGAAGTTACCTGGCCTTACCGTGCAGCCAACCAGAGCCTGGCCCAGCTCCATCTGGCCGGCCCAGCCAGCACAGCCCACCCTTCTCCTGTCGTCTTCCTCCCCTCGCACCGAAGCTTCTCGGTGGCGAGCGCTGGCGATGCCTCGGCCACCTCTTGCTTCCCCCCCTGGCCACCTCCTGCCTGGTTGCCTCCCTCCTCGATGCCCGGAGACGCCACGCACTCCCCCTCGCCCCCTGCACCTCTCCTCTCTCCCCCTGGACCCCATTCCCTCCTCTGCTTCCCTCTCGCGCACACCACCGAGCGGAGCTCGCCGTCATTGTCGCCGTACCCATGGCCACCACCACCCCTTCTCCTCCCCGACGTGCTCCTGAGCTCCGCAGTGCCTCCCTCGACCTCCCCGTCGGCTCACGCGACCGAAGAAGCCCCGAAGCGCCGTCCCGACGTTTTTTCCCTCCTCGGCCACCGAGGACCGCCGCTGTCGATTCGCCACCTCCGACGCCTCCCCGAGCTCCCCGAGACCACCGACGAACTCCCCGTGAGCTCCTCTTCTCTTCCCCTCACTCCCCGCACCTGATTTCGTTCCCTAGCTCCTTCTTCCACCACGGCCGAAGCTCGCCGCCGCCGTGCCTCGTCGCCGTCGTGGCCAGAGCCACTGGAGCTCCCACCTGAGTGCACCATCGTGCTCAGAACGTCTCCACGAGCCCGTAGCGCTCACCAACCCCTCCTCCCATGCACCATAGCGCCGAACCCGCCGTTGCCCAAACTCCGGCCGCCGCCACGAGCTCGACTCCGGCGAGCCCGCTCCACCCCAGCTCCTCCCACTTGCACTACCAGACGCGCGCGACCCCCAGCTACGCGTAGGACCAATCCGCCGTCCAAATGGTCGCCTGTGGGCGAAACCCGACGCGCTCCGCCGCCACTGAGCTCACCGGCGACGAGCCGTCGGCCTAACCCCGGTCTAGTTAACCACTAATGACCCAACTAACCCTCCCCAGAGCCACTGACGTATGGGCCCCACGCCCTTAGTTAATTTTTATTATTTTCTGTTAAGTGTTAACCTAACCACCATGGGCCCACACGTCAGCTTTGACCGTGCTGACGTGTCTGTTGACCCGGCCCCACCTGTCATTGGCACTATCCAGCCCCAGTCACTGACCAGTGGACCCCACTGGTCAGGTTTGACCTGGACCCGCCTAGTTGACCTGCTGACATCAGCATGACCTAGGGCTGACGCAATAAATCATTTTCTGGATTTATTATAATTCAGGAAATTCCAGAAAATGCCTAAAACTTCTAAAAATCATAGAAATTCAACCGTAACTCCAAATTAAATAATTTATATATGAAAAATTATCAGAAAAATTCAAGGAATCCATCTGTACCATTTTCATGCATGTTAGAACAACTTATAGCTGCTGTTTAGCACAAATCAATTAAATGGCATTTGAATAATCACATATGGAGTTTAAATTTGAATCTTGTATTCAAACCAACTTCATTTAATCTATTGCTAGTTGCATTAGCTCAAAACACATTCATTTTGCCATGTCATGATCATGCATCATATTGTGCATTGCATTGATTGTGTTCCCTTCTGTGTTGCCGGTATTTGTCCCCTCTCGATAGACGCGATACCGATGATGTGATCATTGACACTGATGAAGACTCAATGTTATCTTCAGAAGTGCCAGGCAAGCAAAAACCCCTTGTTCATTCCGATACAATCCTACCCTCTCGCTCCTGCTCTCTTTTACTGCATTAGGACAACAATGATTCATCTGTTACTTGCTGCGGTAGCTGAACCCCTTTATCCTTTCATTACCTGTCATTCCACAGTAAATAGATGAAACCCACTAGCATGAGTAGGAGTTGTTTGAGCCCTGTTGTGCCTACTCATTCATGCTTGTTTGTCATGCCTGCTACTGCTTAGAGTCGAGTCAGGTCTGATTCATCCGGGATGAATCAGAGGTGTGTGAACATGTCCTACTGTGTGTGAGCTAAGTGTGTGAATACGATTTGGTAAAGGTAGCGGTGAGAGGCCATGTAGGAGTACATGGTGGGTTGTCTCATTGCAGCCGTCCTCAGGAACTGAGTTCTGTGTTTGTGATCCATGATTCAGCTACTACCACGCATTGGGCCCGAAACCAATGGACCCTCTCGGCTTCTTAATCACCCTTGTCCTCTGTCCAGGAGTTGCAAGTAGTTTCTGGTGTTTGTAGTATGCTGGAGGCCGTGGGCAGCGCTGACCGTAGGGGTGGGCTGTGATGCAGTAGGCACGTGGCCGGGTATACCGGGCGCCCGTTTGGTGTCACGGAACCCTGTTCACATCGTTTGGGGCTGTGAGCGAAACTCCGGCCGGATCTCCTCATGGATGGAACCCGAATAGGCGATAAACCTGGACTAGAGACTCGAGTGTTTAGGTAGGCCGTGGCCGACACCCACGTTGGGCTTCCGCTTGAAGGTTGCCGAGTACATGTCGTGTAAACGGCGGTAAGTGGTGAGAGCGTGTGTGAAGAAGTACACCCCTGCAGGGTTAACATCATCTATTCGAATAGCCGTGTCCGCGGAAAAGGACTTCTGGGTTGCATATATCAGTTCATAGACAAGTGAAAGTGGATACTCTAAAATACGCAAGATAAGCGTGAGTGCTATGGATGGCGTTCTCGTAGGGAGACGGGAGCGGATCCATAGTGGTGTATTGATATGATGAATATGTGGACTCGTGTGCGCCACATCAAAAGAGTTACATTGCAGTCGTAGTTCAGGATAGCCACCGAGTCAAAGCTGGCTTGCTGCAGTTAAACCCCACCATCCCTTTGTTGATAATGATGCATATGTAGTTAGTTCTGATGTAAGTCTTGCTGGGTACATTTGTACTCACGTTTGCCTATTTTATGTTTTGCAGAGAGACTTCGGTCTCACTAGTAGTTCCACGTGGACTTCAGCGTTTAGCTTGTTACCTCAGCTACGATCTTGTGCCCTCGGCAGGATCTGATAAACAGTCAGGCTTCTCAGCCCTTTTCATTTATAGATGTCTGTACTCAGACATGATAGCTTCCGCTTGTGCTTTGACTTGTGTGCTCTGATTGTTGGGTCATGAGACCCCTGTTTGTAATATCTCGCTCCTCGGAGCCTATTGAATAAATTACTTGAGTCGTAGAGTCATGTTGTGATGCCATGTTGTATTTGCACATATCGAGCATATTGTGTGTATGTTATTGAAATGCTTGGTATGTGTGGGATCTGACCATCTAGTTGTTTATCTTTAGTAGCCTCTCTTACGGGCAAATGTCTCCTAGTGTTTCCATCGAGCCATGGTAGCTTGCTACTGCTCCGGAACACTTAGGCTGGCCGGCATGTGTCCTTCTTCGTTCCTGTGTCTGTCCCTTCGGGGAAATGTCACGCGATGAATACCGGAGTCCTGTTAGCCCGCTACAGCCCGGTTCACCGGAGTCCTGCTAGCCCAGTGCTACAGCCTGGATTCACTCGCTGATGACCGACACGTTCGATGCTGGGTCATGGATGCCTGTCCCTGTAAGTCTGTGCCACTTTGGGTTTACGACTAGCCATGTCAGCCCGGGCTCCTTATCATATGGATGCTAGCGACACTGTCATATACGTGTGCCAAAAGGCGCAAACGGTCCCGGGCTAAGGTAAGGCGACACCCGTGGGAATACCGTGCGTGAGGCCGCAAAGTGATATGAGGTGTTACATGCTAGATCGATGTGGCATTGAGTCGGGGTCCTGACAGTCTATCTCCGGGTCACCCCTCTCAAATGAACCCAGCGCTTCCATGTCAAAGGAAAACTCACCCCAAGATACATCGGCCCCTTCGAGATCACTGAACGACGAGGAGAAGTGGCTTACCAATTGGAACTTCCACCTGAACTTTCCGATTTGCACAACGTGTTCCACGTGTCACAACTCCGGAAGTGTCTCCAAGTTCCAGACAAGCCTGATCTTTACAAGGACGTCAATCACCAAGCCATTGACCTTCAGCCTGATTTGACTTACCGTGAGAGGCCCATCTGTATCCTGGATGAGGCAGAGCATCATACATGAAGCCACACCATCAAGTACTTCAAGCTCAATGGAGCACTACACGGCAGCAGAAGCAACATGTGGACTTGAAGACTACCCCGGATCCAGTTTTCATATTCCTTTCCACGCCTAGTCTGGGAATCTCCGGGACGAGATTCTTGTAAGGGGGGTAGGTCTGTCACACCCTGATTTTCATGGCACAACACTTAAACTGATAAATCATGATAAAATGTGGTTTGATAAAAACTTTTGAGTGTTTTGGACTTTGCTTGATTGGATTTTTGTTTGCTGTTTGCAAGTGCTCTAAAAAACAAATAAATTCCCCAACTCCTATACTTCATCTCCCTGATCCAAAACCTTTTCCCAATGATCATGCCATGTGTATAGAGCAATATAGTATTTTCTTACAAAAATAATTTGGCCAAAAGGTATTTTTAAAAATTAGTTTTCCAAAAAAACCCCTGAATTGAGGTTTGCACTGCAAGTACTTAATTAAGGGCAGTAAGAATCTTTCCAAAAATATATTTGACTCCTATTAGATATAGGATACCCAGAAACCACAAAAATATAATTTTAAAAGTTATTTCCCTATTTTATTTAAAAGCTTTTTCTTAAGGACAGAAATGGTCTTTATTAGGGAAAATTACTTTATTGTTTTAAAAATATTTGACAAAAATCAGGGAAACTCAGTGGACATATATTGTCCATATATAAGAGTTTCGACACATGGTCATGTTCAAAATATTGGTCAAATACCTCAAAAACCCTTTCTGGATATTTCAAGCTTCTGAAATATTTACAAAGGATATATTCTCCAAAAATTCCAAGAAAATTCTATCATGTCACATAAGACATACTAGATTACCTTGCCAAGTCTCATGACTTGGAGAACAAGATAAAATCATCAAATCCCCTCAAAACCATTTCTGTCCATTTTGAAGTTTGTGCAACTTTACATTGCCAAACATGTCCAAATGTTCTCAAACCTTTTGAACATTCTCAAATGGTCTAATAATTCATCTAGACCAAGTGGCACAAGTTGGAGAACAATTTAACTTGATCAAAGTGCCCCAAAACCCTTATTGTCCAAAACCATATTTGAACAACTCTACATTGGCAACTTTCTCCTTTTGATCTCAACTTTTGTGGACATGTTCAGAGCCTCTAATGATGACACTACACCAAGTGGTGCATCAAGGAGAATAGATTTGCATGACTAAATCTTGGAAAATCCATTTCTATTCATTTCTAGGGTTCACAAAAGTTGCATTGTCAACTTTCTTCAAATGAGCTCCCAATTGGTGGAAGGCCCTGATTATATGTGTCATTTCACCCTATGGAGTCTCATGGCAGATGAAAATCATCTACTTGCCCAAACCATCATCAAACACCTTCTGCCACTTTACCAAAATCCCATTTTTAGCCTCTTCCACTAATCTCCATGGACTCTAATTTTTACCACAACCTCTCCTAGTCCCCCTCTAGCACCTGGACGCTTTTATGCCCAAGTAAGCAATGATGGAAGGGGGAAGAACTCCACTTTTCTATTCTGGACAGCCCCATTTCCACTCTTCTCCCTCCTCTCTCTTCACCCGCTGGCCACCCAAAGCATCCAAGGCCAAGATCCCTTCCTTAGCACCCCCCAAATGCTACTGGACATGCAAGGGCGCGCCCACAAGCATAGAAAATGGCCTGGACAGCCATATGGGTGCTCTGGAGCGCGCTACAGTGCGCTCCCGCACTGTAGCCGCCCCCTGCCAACCGCCTCCGTCCACCTCGGGCCTCCCCAGCGTGTCTCACGAGGCCGCCTCGGCGTTTGGGACATGGCAAGCTGCCTGGCCCCTCCTAAAACTCTCTCCTCTCCCCTCCACGACCTCACCCAAGTGCGCCGTAGGCCGCGTCCACGGTGCACCATGGCCCCCCCTATATAGAGCCTCCCCCCGGGCACTCCCTCGACTTTTCTGGATCCCTCTCTCTCCCATGCACCTCCCAGACAACATCCCTCTACCCCTAATGCTCTCCTGCCCTCTCCATGGCCGGGGTGCCGCCGTCGAATGCCGCTCGGATTCGGGCACCATGACCCCTCTCTCTTCTCCCTACCCACTCCAGTACACCCGCACCACCACCACGAAGCCCCCCATCGCCTCCATTCTTCCCCGGGACGACCCTGTGCTCGAAGCCGGCAATGGCCGATGCCATCCTCCACCGCGGGCGAAGACCCGCTCCTCTCTGAGGAAGCTGGCGCCTGTAGTGTGGCCTCTCGGATGCGGCACGTTTCCCCGAGCACTACGGTGGCTGGATCACCGGAAACGGTGGCCGGTACTGCCGGGGAGAGCGCCGGCACCATCCGGCCTCGCCTTCTCTGTCTCCCGACGCGCCCGCGCGGGAGATCGGGGATGAACCCGACAGGCGGACCCCGCAGGTCAGCGACCCACTAGGCCGGCCCCGCGGATTAAGTGGAAGCGGGTCAACTGGAGTCCGCCTCCCCGCGGCGAAGACGCCCTCGAGCTAGTACGCCTTCGACGTGGCCTCTTCTCCCGCGCGGCTACGCAGCTGGGCTAGCCCATCAGCTATCCCTCGCCCAGAGCGCGCCGCAGCCGCCCAGATCCAGCCCGTTTCGGTAAAACCTTGGTCTTTTTCTTTTTCCAGTCAAGTTCAAAAATCCATAAACAAATCAAATTAGCTCCAAATTTGATGATTCAAATTTCTAGTAGTTTCAAAAATCATTCCCTACCACATGGTGCTATTGCCATATTTTTACAGAAGCATTTCCTTCACAAATAATTATCAAATCCCATATTTCCATTTCTGTCATAAACTTTAGAAAATCACAGAAGGCTCAAAATTGATCCAAATTCCATGATTCAAATTGCTAGATGCATCTAATTACAAAACATAGTTTTTGAACATTTTTACTAATACTTTCTGTATCACCTCAACTAATGGTCTATTTCTTTGTATATGCCAACTTTGCAAATTCATAGGAAAATCATCTCAACTCCAAATCCAGTGAAACAAATTCCTAGATGTTTCTAAAATCATCCTTTGTTAAATGGGTGCCTTTGCTCATTTTTCAAAAATATTTTTCTGTACACTTGTTGCAAATCCATAAACCTCTTGATTCCATCATATTGAAATTTCAGAGATGTCCATTGATCAAATCCTAATGAAACCACTTTGGTCATCCCTCGTATGACCAGAGGTATCCCAGAAAAGTCCTACTCACATTTTTAGAGCACTTTTACTTTTGCCTTCTTGTGTTGCTTATTGTGTTTGTTTCCGACGTTAGTTGACGAAGTAGACGGAGTACTTGGAGAAGGACCAGAAGACTTGAAGACTCTGAGGAACAGGCAAGCAGCCCTTTGACCATGTTTATGAAACCCTTTTTAATCCATGTCATATAGCTCTTTATTATTGTTGCTTCGGAATCATGATGATATGATGAACCACGTGGGTTGGTTGCCTCGGTTACTTCCTCGTTGACACTTGCATTGTGCATGGCCCTACCTTCTTATGAGGGTTATGCCGGTGGGAGTAGATAGGATGCTAAGGTAGACGCTACGCAAAAGGGATAGGTATGTGCATTATGAAGGAGGCAAAGTATTTTTCAAAGGACTTTTCGAAAACCCCGTCGGGTGCCACTTATGCCCGAGGGAGATGATGAGATGGGTAACCACTTGATGACGAAGTGGTGTACCAAGGAAAGTGTGTGTTGTTTTCAAAACGGATTGGTCGGAGTTGCGACCGTTATTCCAACCTTACATGCGCAACCACTCTACCCTTATATGGGAAAGGGCATTATTGAGTACCTAGACCGATACTAGCTTGGAGCCCGCATTTTACTAGTGACGGGGGAGAGTTGGTGCTCTCTCTCGGGACAGGGTCGTGCCAGGTAGGGCGGCCATGACCATTTTTATGGGGCTCCGGACACACCATTGGTACCCCGTGCCAGTGGTATGTGATAAATATGGGAGCAAGGCTCCACGAAAATGTTAAGTGATAATGTTGGGCACGGGGGTTACTACCAATCGAGTGGAATCCATGTTAGTGTCGTCTAGGGAAAGGTAGTGATCGGGTGCTTACCCCGGGTACTTAAGGTATCGCGGGTCGTGGATGACACGGAAGTTCCCCGGATCTTGTGGGTAAAGTGTGCAACCTCTGCAGAGTGTAAAACTATTCGAATAGCCGTGTCCACGGTCAAGGATAGTTGGGTAACCGCTCTTGGGCTACGTCCACTTGTTTACAAACCAAGTGTGTGTGTTGATAAAAATGACTTGGGTCAAGTCAAGGGACTTGACATGATTGAGATGGGTTGGTGCCCACTCTATTTATGATAGATGGGTTGGTGCCCACTCTATTTATGTTGATATCTATAACATGTCCTCATGGTTACTTGAATTCTCTTGATGCATGCCTTACAAAGATGTTGAACATGTCATTGCACTCAAAACTAGCTTTCCGCAAAATTTACCTATATCATGCATTGTTGTATCTTGAACCAAAACATGGGTTGCTTGCGAGTACATTCAAAGTACTCATTGGCTTGCCACTGGTTATTTTATTGGCCAGGCATGAAAGAACATGATATGATGGAGAATACTTCGGTGACGAACACGCGAGCTAGGACGCTTCCCAGTCAGAATGCCTGTAGGGTTAAGGCAGATGGCATGGGTCCAAGTTATCGACGAAGATTTTCGCTGCGATGATATACTCAAGACTTGACCATAACGGTCCTACTTGTGTAAAACGGTATGTATGGATGTAAGACTCTTGTTATTCAGCTTCTATGTGTTCAGTGAGCATTGATCTCTGGGATCACTGTACACGTGCATTCGGTGATCACGACTTATGAGTCGGGGTCCCCACATTTTATCAAAATCCTCATGCGCCTGCGGAGAAGATGGCACATCAGACTGCCCAATGGAAGATGGATGACACCGATCAGGCTCAACACGGCCGGTGGCACACACATTTGAAGCCCCAACATGGGCTGTGACGTCCACATTTGAAGAAGCGAAATTCCTGCCCGAGGAAGGCGGCGCCCGATCAGCTGATGCAATCAGATCTTGTACCGTACCAAAAGAGATTGATGGCAACGCCAACGTCCACCGAAGATTTTCCGACGACATAGAATTAATGACCACCCTCTCATGTCGAGGAATCGTATAACTAGCCATTTCTGTTGTTTCAATGCAATTTTGAGTGGTCGGATTGCGATAGCCATGACAAGTCGGATAATTCTGAAAAGTTGCAAAAGATAGTTTCTTGCAAACAGAACAATCAGATCGAACCGAAGACTTGGCTGACTTAGAATGCACAGCTAATAAACTACGAGCAGCACATCGTTTTGAGGGACTCACAATGATCCATTCAGCATCACATTCCATTTTCCAGATCTTAAACTCACGAGCCCAGTTTGGGCCACCATTACCCCAAAGATGAAAGTAACATTTAAAATGATCATAGGAGAAAGATCTAAGACTGAGGATAATCATCGTTACTGCATTGCGGGAAACTTGAAAGCCAAATACCTTGTCATTGATAGAGAAGACCAGAAATTCAAGCCGATCCACCATTGGCAGCCTCAAGTGCCGCCACCGCCGAGTCCTCATTGAGAAGAAAATCATGACGGCCAAATGACACAACCATGGTAAAATAGCCAGTGTCTTCCATAGGATGCACCGAAAAACCAATAGATTGAAGAACCTTATCTGCAAAAACCAAACCCTTGAAGAAATCCAAGACAAGGGTAGATCCATCATTAGAACCCTTAAAAGATGGGTATGATCTTGTAGATCACAAGACGCCGGAGAGATCTAGTGGAGAGAAACTAGAATTTGGTGGCTAGTGGAGGAGATCGCCGGAGGTGGTGGAGATCGCCGAGGTGGGGGTGGTTGCATAACTATTGACTTTCGTGCTTGCATAGGAAATCACAAACCTTAACACGAATATTCTTACTAAAGCATAATTACTCACGAACATGACTGGCATATTACTATCATCATATGTCAAAACTATTACAAAGAATCGAATTATCATATCCAATGATCTACATGAAAGTTTTTATTATATACTTCTTGGATATTCATCATATTAGGAAAAATTTCATAGCTTGTGCAAATTTTCATGACTATTATCAACTCTCTATATAATAAAAGTGAAGCATGAGAGTGTTCGACAAACTACTCAAAAAAGATATAACTGAAGATCCAGCGTGTACTTTAGTAAATGGGTAGCTATTTGAGGACTCTTTCTCATTTACAAACTTTTAGATCTAAGTATTTTATTAAAATAGCAAGCAAATCAAACTAAAATGACATTCCAAGAATAGCACACATCATGTTGTCGACGTTCTGGGAACGGGGGTCAAAGGAGGCCCAGCGCAGCTCATCTTCATCAACACAGGCTCAAGACCCTCGCGAGGGGCCAAGCCCCGCCGGGCGGACGACAAGGGGCCTCCTCAGGCACGGCCTCGTCAGGCTGGCTCATGAGGAGGTGGAGAGTTCAAGGCAGGGTACCTCGCGAGGTGCCCATGACGCAAGGCATGATGACCAAAGGCGCCAGTCGGGCGCCAGCCCGCGCAGTGTCCTCCTTTCCTCTTTGGTGCAAAGGGAGCAAGCGCAGGCGAGAGCATCAAGCAAAGGCATCCATTTCGGTGCAACAAGACCAAGACCAGCCCAACGGCTGGGAGGAAGTAATTGTGGAGCCCAAGCCGGCGTCACCACCAGAGCCTTTGACAGGCGAGGACCAACTTTAGAAAGGATAAGTGTACCCGCTGTTCCCCTTCAAAATGGCCAATTGTTGGCGCCCTTCCCGCTCAATATTTGGGAGGAGGCCCAGGCCCTTTTCCTATAAATAGGGCTAGCCACCCGCAAGGTAGGGGCATCGAGAGAACAAGGATAGGGAGACACAGAGAGAGAGAGGCGACTGAACTCCCCCTAGCAGTTCATCGCGCCAGCCAAGAGCAGACCCTCGCGAGGCCGTTCTCCCTTTGTATTGTTCATCATCAAGCCCAAGACGCAATCCACCACACCACACACTGCAGTAGGGTATTACACCACAATGGTGGCATGAACCAGTAGAAATCTTGTGTGCCTTGTGTTGTTCTGTTTAGTAGTTGAGGTCCTAGCAATTCGGTAAGGAACGAGCCGGTAGAGGGTTGAATCTCCGCGTGCACCCCAGTGTTCGAACCTCAAGGGTCTGCCGGAACTCGAAATCTGACATTCGGCCCGCCAGGTAGGGGTGCACCGGAATTTGCCTTCCGTTGTCTCGTTCTGCTCCGACCATCGCATCCATGTCTGACGCTCGTTGGGCTCGCGCTGGGCGCCGAGTCGCCCTCGCCTCCTACGGCGTCCGGGTGGCTCCCGTCGGCAGGCGTCCTCATCGTTCCCCGTCGCCCGCCGTCAACACCGCCACTGGCCCGGGGGGGAACGAGCGGCAAGCATCGTCCCTGCATTCCCCAGTGACCTCTAAGGAGGAGCCGCGCAGCTTCTTCCCCACCCGCCCCGTCGCGCCGGCTCCTCTGGTCGGCGCGGCCATCCTGGGCGACTCGCAGGCTCCGCCCTCCAGCCGCCACGTCAAGACATTCGTCCGTTGGGTCGGCACCGCCTCCACGCGGCAGGGGGCTCCCTCGGGCCGGACGGAGCCGTCGGCCGGGCTGACCTTCGACTCTGAGGACCACCCCACCAACTCGGCCTGCTTGGGTGCGCTCCCCATGCTCTGCACGCCCACCATCTGCCAGGACCCTCATCGACGGTGGCGCGGGCCTCAACGTGCTCTCAATTGTGGCCTTCAACCTCCTCTGCATACCCCGGGAGCGGCTGCAACCCAGCCGGCCTTTCTGGGCGTCGGAGGCGGGTCGGCCAGCTCCTTGGGGCAGATCCGACTTCCGGTGACTTTCGGCACCTATGACAACTTCCGCACGGAGCTGGTTGATTTCGACATCGCCCCCATCAGCCTCCCCTACATTGCCATCCTTGGCTATCCAGCATTGGCCAAATTTATGGCCGCGACTCACCCGGGGTACAACCTCATGAAGATGCCCAGGAGCAACGGCGTCCTCACCGTGCCCGGGGACACCAAAGGTGCTCTGCGAGTACTCAAGCTCGCCTTCAAGACGGCGGCGACGGCGTGGCCCGCCGATGCAGAAACCCCCAAGCCCAAGGGGGCTGCGCCGGCCAAGAAGAAGCAGTTGTTCACCCAAGACAAGGCGGAAACCAAGCAGATACCTGTCAACGAGGATGGGTCCACTAACGCCACTTTCACCATAGGCGCCAACCTCGAGCCCGAGCAGGAGGAAGCCCTGGTCAAGTTCCTGCGTGCTAACAAGAAGGTGTTCGCCTGGGAGCCCGATCAGCTGGCAGGGATCCCGCGGGGCGTAATCGAGCACCACCTCAACGCATGCCCCAACGTGCGCCCCATGAAGCAGAAGGCGAGGAGGCAGTCCATTGAGAAACATGCCTTCATTGTCCAAGAGACCCGCAAGCTAGAAGCCGCAGGGGTTATTCGCGAGGTTCGATACCCGGATTGGTTGGCCAACCCCGTAGTTGTGCCAAAGAAGGGAGGAAAGGAACACATGTGTGTCGACTTCACCAACCTCAACAAAGCATGCCCACAAGATCCGTTCCTGCTCCCTCGCATCGACCAGATTGTCGGTTCCATCGCTGAGTGTGACATGCTATGCTTCTTGGACGCCTTCTCCGGGTATCACCAGATTAAGATGGCGGTGGAAGATGTGGAGAAGACGGCCTTCCTAACCCCGTGTGGGGTGTACTGCTATAAATGCATGCCTTTCGGACTGCGCAACGCAGGGGCAACCTTTCAGCGGCTCATGCACATCACCTTGGGCCCGCAGCTCGGGAAGAATGTGGAAGCTTACGTTGACGACATTGTAGTGAAGTCTCGCGAGGCCAAGACCCTGATACAAGACCTGGAGTAAACCTTCGCGAGCCTCAATGCAGTGAGCCTGCGACTCAACCCGGAGATGTGTGTGTTTGGGGTCCCCTCGGGCAAGCTTTTGGGTTTCCTCGTATCCCACCGAGGCATTGAGGCCAACCCAGAAAAGGTCAAGGCAGTTGAGGACATAAGCCCACCAAAGACCCTCAGGGAAATGCAGAAGCTCACAGGGCGCGTGACGGTGCTGGGGCGCTTCATCTCCCGATTGGGGGAGCGGGCGCTGCCTTTCTTCCAGTTAATGAAGAAAAAGGGGCCCTTCGAATGGACTGAGGAGGCCAACAACGCGTTCCAAGATATCAAGAGATACCTAACCAGCCCTCCAATGATGGTGGCCCCGCGCCCTCAAGAGCCCTTGGTACTCTACCTCGCCGCCACTCCCTACTCCGCTAGCGCAGCCCTGGTGGCAGTTAGAGAGGAGCGTCGGGCCAGGACCATGGCAGCCACCTGAGCCAAGACAAAGCTGGATCAAAAGGAACTCGCGGAAGTCACCACCATGACGGAGGAAGATCAGCCACCGCAGCGGAGCGCACCAGGGGCGGGGGAGGCCCTCTCTCCAGGCAACCAGCTTCTAGAGGCTCCACCACCTCAGGAGGCACCATGGCTTCCAGAGGACGCCACCAGCGCTGACGCCCCAAGCCTCATCGAGCACCCGGTGTACTTCGTCAGCACGGTGTTACGGGATGCGAGGGCACGGTACCACATGCCGCAGAAGCTACTCCTCACGCTGCTGGTGGCTTCGCGCAAGCTGCGGCACTACTTCCAGGGTCATCCAATCAAGGTTGTCTCGCCATACCCCTTGGAAAGGGTGCTCAGGAGCCCTAGCTCAGCCGGAAGGGTCGCCGAGTGGAACATTGAACTGCAAGCATTCCAGCTCAAATTCAGCACGACCAGAGTCATCAAGGGGGCCGCGCTGGCAAATTTCGTGGCCGAGTGGACAGAGGCACCGGGCCTCAGGGCCAGCGAGGATCGATCCACTCCCCAGGAAGCAAGGCGCCAGAAGGCTGGGTCATGTACTTCGACGGAGCGTTCTCCAGGCAGGGCGCTAGGGCTGGGGCGGTGCTCATATCTCCCACTCAGGACAAGCTCTACTACGCCGTGCAGCTCTGTTTCCAGCAAGGCGAGAAGGTCTCCAACAATATAGCAGAGTACGAGGGGTTGATAGCGGGCCTGAAGGTCGCCGCTGCCCTGGGAGTGAAGCGTCTTACTATCAAGGGCGATTCGCAGCTCCTCGTCAAATTCTCCAACAAAGTATACGAACCGAGAGATGAGCACATGGAGGCCTACCTTGCGGAGGTCCGCAGGATGGAGAAGCAGTTCTGGGAGCTGGAGCTGCAGCATGTGCCCCGCGGCACTAATCAAGAGGCCGACGACATCAACAAACGAGCCTCCAAGAGGCTGCCCCAGGAGCCGGGCGTCTTTGAGGAATGACTCTTCAAGCCTTCAGCCCTGCCACCATTGTCGAGCACAGCACAGCCTCGGATGGAACTTCCTCAGCCACCTGCCTCGGGAGCCCCAGCCTGTGGCCCGGCCTCAGGAGCACGCCTGCTCCTGATGATGGAACCTCAGGAGGGGTGCTGGATCACAGAGCTCAGGAGCTACTTAATGCAAGGGGCCTTGCCGGAGAAGGAGGATGAGGCAGAGCGTGTGGCGCGGTAAGCCACAGCGTACTGCATCATGGATGGAGAGCTCTACCGGAAACGACCGAACGATGTATCCCTGCGCTGCATCACCAGGGAACAAGGGAAGGAACTGCTGGCAGACATACACAGTGGAGACTATGGGCATCATTCGTCGTCACGGACCCTCGTCGGGAAGGCATTCCGTAGCGGTTTCTATTGGCCCACCGCGCTCAATGACGCTGTTGAGCTTGTGAAGGCTTGCGAGGCCTGCCAATTCCATGCCAAGCAGATCCATCAGCCGGCAGGAGGTCTGCAAACCATCCCCCTCACGTGGCCATTCGCGGTCTAGGGGCTGGATATCCTGGGCCCTTTTCCTCGGGCGCCAGGGGGCTATCGCTACCTCTACGTCGCCATGGACAAGTTTACCAAGTGGGCCGAAGTCGAGGCCGTCCGCACCATCCCTGCTGGTTCTGCGGTAAAGTTCATCAAGGGCATCGTAAGCCGGTTCGAAGTGCCGAACCGCATCATCACTGACAGCGGTTCGCAGTTCACCAGTAACCTTTTCAGAACATGTTGTGCTAACCTTGGGACGCAGATATGCTACGCTTCGGTGGCGCACCCCAGAAGCAACAGCCAGGCCGAGCGGGCCAACGCAGAGGTCCTGAGGGGCCTCAAGACCAGGATATTCAAGAAGAAACTAGAGGCATGTGGCAGAGGCTGGTATGACGAGCTTCAGTCCGTGCTGTGTTCCATCCGCACAACCGCGACCAAGCCGAATAGAGAGACCCCCTTCTTCCTGGTCTACGAAGCCGAAGCAGTCCTCCCTCACGAGGTCAAGCGTCGATCCGCGCGGGTCCTGGCGTTCGACGAGATGCTGCAGGACGCCATGCAGGGGACGGACCTCGTGCTGGGGAGGAGCATCATCGAGAAGCTGCGCTGCGAGCGACAAGGTACCAGCAGGCACTCCGGCGATACCACTGCCGCAACATCCGCCCCAGAACTCTCGAGGTAGGGGACCTCGTGCTCCGGCGGGTCCTCTCCAGGGAAGGACTGCATAAGCTTTCTCCCATCTGGGCGGGCCCGTTCAAGGTTGTTGATGTTTCCAGGCCCGGCTCCGTGCACTTGGAGACTCACGAGGGAGTACCTACAGAACGCGTGGAACATCCAGCACCTCCGGAGGTTTTACCCCTGAAAAGGCCCAGAGCCTGTGAAGCTATCTTTTTGGAAAAGGCCTAGAGCCTGTGAAGAAGGCGAATGCCTGTGAAGCTATCTTTTTGGAAAAGGCCCAGAGCCTGTGAAGAAGGCGAATGCCTGTGAAGCTATCTTTTTGGAAAAGGCCCAGAGCCTGTGAAGAAGGCGAATGCCTGTGAAGCTATCTTTTTGGAAAAGGCCCAGAGCCTGTGAAGAAGGCGAATGCCTGTGAAGCTATCTTTTCGGAAAAGGCCCAGATCCTGTGAAGAAGGCGAATGCCTGTGAAGCTATCTTTTTGGAAAAGGCCCAGAGCCTATGAAGAAGGCGAATGCTTGTGAAGCTTATCTTTTTGGAAAAGGCCCGGAGCCTGTGAAGAGGGCGAATGCCTGTGAAGCTATCGCATTTTGGAAAGGGCCCGGAGCCCGTGAAGAGGGCCAACGCCCGTGAAGCTTGCTTCCCCAAAGAAAGGCCCGGAGCCTGTGAAGAAGGCCAACACCTGTGAAGCTCGCCGCCCGTGACACTCTCACGTAAGAATGAGTTGGGGATGTACACGCCCCGGAGTCTCAGGGGTGCCGGCCTCAGGCCCTGGGGCTCCCTCCCAGGCCCAGTGGCAGCACTTAGCTCCGTGCTGGTGAGAAGACGTCGAAGACTAGACTAGGTGCCGGACGTGGCCTTTTCATTTGCTTTCTGCAGTTGGCTAGTTATTCCCATTTGGAGTTTTTATCGAAACTATCGCCACCTTTTGATCCGTGGTTCTTCAACCTTTTTCGCTCTCCTGCCTTGATTTCTCTTGCACGGGGGCTCGCGAGGCAGAAGCCCCGGGAGCCCTCGCGAGCGTTCCTACCCCTATCGCTCAAGTTTTCACGACCCGGATCCACAGCCGGAGCACCCCTCCGGACCATGCCTCACGGGCACCACGACGCGAACACGGGGCCTGGGTCGGTCGCCCCCGCAGCCAGGGCTAGAGATTACTTGCGATTGGGCGTACAACAGAAAGGGACAGTAACGGGATAACAAAAGCAGTACAATGGTTAACGACATTAACCCAAACGCGCCCCCACGGGGCCACACATTGTTGTCTTTTTTGCGCAGGAGAAAAGAAAGGAAAAGAGCAAAAGCAAGGCAAAGCACGTCCCGTGCAGGCCCTCTTGGAGGACTTGAGCCGCCTCCGGAGCTCACGCGGACTCCCTCTCGCGCTTCACCGGGGCGCGACGGCAAGTAGACCCGCTGCCACACTCAAAGCAGGCGTGGCGGCGTGGGGGATGGCCACGGCCGCTGCTTGAAGAGTCGCCACCTGAAGAAGAGCTGGTGAAGCTTGAGGAGTCATGGGCATCGCCAGCCGCCCGCGCGCTGTCCTCTCCGTCCATGCGGGGGCTGAGTCCCCGGCCGCGGTCGTCGTCTTCAGGGCAGCACCTCATGCGGCGACCATCTTCCCCAAACACCCTCACGTAGAGGGTGGCGTCGCCGTCGTATTTGAAGTGCAGGGAGCACCGGTGGTGGAGACCACGCGCGCGAGCAAATGTCTGCCAGCCATGGGTCAGGGACAAGTTCCCTGTAGCAGAGACCTCCAGAGAAGCCCACGAAGCCCGGCTGCAGCAGCCATCCGCCTGGAGCCAAAGGCCACCCAGGGTGCCAGCTGGGAGCTCACCCAGGAGGAAGTGAGGGAGCTGAAGCCGGGTGCCGGACGGCTCTACCGCACACACCATGAACTCCGGCAGCGCCTCCGCAGCATGGAGGCGCGGCCTCAGGGGTCACACGGCCGGAGCACGCCCGCCGATCATGGCCAGCCGCTCGTCACTGCGCTGAGAGCCACCTCCGCGACCACGAGGGACCGCCGTGGAGGCCACAGGATGCTTGCGAGGGCGACCTCGGCCGCGCTTGGGAGGGGGAGAGGAAGACTCGACCTGGCGGGCCTTCCCTTTCTCTGCGGCCGAAAACTTCCTTGGTGGAGCCATGGAGAAGAAGGAGAAGCAAGAGGGGATAGGCTGGAAAGGCGCATAATGTTCCATACTTATAGCCGGCGAAGGCCAACCGTCGACCACCACGATCGCAGGTAATCATGACCCGCTTTGCATGCAGGGACTTGTCGAATCCGTGCGGTTACCAAGGCATCATGGGGAAGCGGAGTCGCCCCCGACCAATCGACCGCCACGCGGCGCCCAAGGTCGCAGGCTGTTAGGGCCCGCGACGCTTCGCACTTGCCCTTTCGCCTGTCCGCCCGGCCAAGTTCGGGCGCGCCATGGACCCGGGGGCTACTGTCGGCGTTCTGGGAACGGGGGTCCCCAGCCTTGCCTGCCTGCGGCGTGGCTCAAAGGAGGCGCAGCGCAGCCCATCTTCATCAACACAGGCTCAAGACCCTCGCGATGGGCCAAGCCCCGCGGGGCGGACGACAAAGGGCCTCCTCAGGCACAGCCTCCTCAGGCTGGCTCATGAGGAGGCGGAGAGTTCAAGGCAGGGTACCTCGCAAGGTGCCCATGACGCAAGCCATGACGACCAAGGGCGCCAGTCGGGCGCCAGCCCGCGCAGTGTCCTCCTTTCCTCTTTGGTGCAAAGGGAGCAAGCGGAGGCGAGAGCATCAAGCAAAGGCATCCATTTCGGTGCAACAAGACCAAGACCAGCCCAACGGCCGGGAGGAAGTCATTATGGAGCCCAAGCCGACGTCACCACCAGAGCCTTTGACAGGCGAGGACCAACTTTAGTCAGGATAAGTGTAACCGCTGTTCCCCTTCAAAATGGCCAATTGTTGGCGCCCTTCCCGCTCAATATTTGGGAGGAGGCCCAGGGCCTTTGCCTATAAATAGGGCTAGCCACCCGCAAGGTAGGGGCATCGAGAGAACAAGGATAGGAAGACACACACACAGAGAGAGAGAGAGAGAGGCGACTGAACTCCCCCTAGCAGTTCATCGCGCCAGCCAAGAGCAGACCCTCGCGAGGCCGTTCTCCCTTTGTATTGTTCATCATCAAGCCCAAGAGCCAATCCACCACACCACACACTGGAGTATGGTATTACACCACAATGGTGGCCTGAACCAATATAAATCTTGTGTCCCTTGTGCTGTTCTATTTAGTAGTTGAGGTCCTAGCGATTCGGTAAGGAACGAGCCGATAGAGGGTTGAATCTCCGCGCGCACCCCAGTGTTCGAACCTCGAGGGTCTGCCGGAACCCGAAATCTGACACATGTGAAGAAGCAAAAACTTAGGCTCAACTGAGGCTAACCGATAATTGTTGACGAAGAAAGGTGGGATGCCTACCGCGGCATCCCCAAGCTTAGATGCTTGAGACTAATTAAAATATTATCTTGGGATGCCTTGGGCATCCCCAAGCTTTATCTTTTGTGCCTCCTTAATTCCTTTCATATCACGGTTTCTCCAAATCTTAAAAACTTCATCCACACAAAACTCAACAAGAACTCGTGAGATAAGTTAGTATATATATCAATGCAATAACCTTCTCATTCTCTACTGTAGAAAATCACTAAAATTATTATTTAAAATTGCATACTAAATTTCTCTACATATTTAATACTACTATCCTCAAATAGAATCGTTAAACAAGCAAACATATGCAAACAATGCAAACATAACAACAATCTATCTAAACAGAACAGTTTGTAAAGAATGCAAGAAGATCCATACTTATCTAACTCCAAATATTCTAAAAATTGCCACACTGTAGTAAATTTATCATATCTTATTGTGCAAAAAAATCAACATTTTATCACATTCTGACTTTTCTCAAGAATTCACGCACTAGCGTGCAACTTTCTGTTTTCAAACATGTAGCGACCAGACCTCAAACGGTCAAGTCTCTGTGCATCAGTGTCATCCCTGGATTGGTAATGCTGACACGCATAGTACTCGAGAAATTATAATAGAGTTTCAATCACACACTTATTACATCGAGTCCTCATAAAGAGTATGATTACATAAATAAATCATGGTTGAAGGCCATCTAAACTAGATAACTGCGGAAGCTTCAAAGGTAAATGAGTCCATCAACTCCAACGGCATAGCTGAGTGCCAAACAATGACCTATCACACCTTATTCATCGGCTGAACAGTCTACAACATAAGACGTTGCAGCCCGAAATGGGTTAGCACATGGAATATGATGGCATAGTTACACAGTAAAGCAATGGTAATGCAAGAACTATATCTACATGCAATATTTGGCTGGTGGAGGCTGTAAGTTTCATAGTTTTGCATAAAGCTAGTTTTTCCCTACAACAAAGAAATAAATTTATTTAACTACTCCCAAGTTGCCCATTATTTGAGAAGGTAACCCCAACTCAAATCCCAATTAAAAGTATCATCAGTAACCCATCATCATAATTAATTAGAGAACGTGATGAGATCACATCAATAGATTCAAGTACCAGATACTCAATATGTCCATAACCGGGGACACGGCTACCCATGATTAGTTTATACACTCTGCAGAGGTTTGTGCACTTTTCCCCATAAGACTCGACCACATCCATGATCAGATGATCGAGAAATAGCCTTTCCAAAGCATTAACTCTCTACTCCGGGTAGACAGTACCACCTACATCCCTCTACATCTGCTAGTACACCTCTTCAAGAGCTCACGCAACTTACTCAACTATGCCAGAGCCCATAATGGCTTGTGGCTGCACACCGATGTTTCTAGCATGAATAATCTTATGATCCCTTTGAGCCTGGGTGGCATTCCATAGGATAAGAACATGGTAACCCCGGTATTTCCAAAAACAGGCAACACTGGGTTCCCCAGGTGCCTCAACCAATCCTCCCAGATGTGTATTTAATGTTGCCACCTTAATGTTATCCATAATTAAAATAACTCTCAAACTTCGATGTGTGAATCACGATCCAATCCCCGTCTACGAGCATGGCTAAGCAATAATAAGCATAACATATATTCCTGGGGTGATCAAAAGGTATTAGGTTCCTACCTCAAGCACTACAACCAAAACCACATGTTCCCAATGCTACCAATGCAAATATTTGTGGGGCAGAACTAATGCATAGTAAACTGGGTATAAAAGAGTATGATCAAACTGTAACTTGCCTTGCCGACGATCTGCAAACTCTAGAGATTTGTAGTAACAAGCTTCGCACTCCGGGTAATCTAGAGTAGACAAACAATGGCATACATAAGCAATCACTCAAACGAAACACGAGAAAATCCGAGAAAAGATCCAAATCAAACATGAAACAAGCAAACGACTTAAACTAACAAGAATCAAAACCTAACAACAATATTAACATGTGAATTAGATCTTAATAGTAGGTACATGTGATTAGCTACGATTTGCAAAAATAATCACTCAAACGGAGCAACGAAACTCAAAATACGAATGAAACCAGATTGTTTACTAATCTGGACTAAAGTCAAATTTTTACAGTACCAAAATCATGTTCAAGTTGATTAACTGGAAAGAGGGTTTCGAGACAAAGATTTTGGCGCTGGTTTCATCTAATTTGGATAAACGAGTAAAAAGTTATACTAGTTTAAAGTTCAGGGGTTGAATTGCGATAAAAATAATCGCAGATAAGTCCCTGGCCGGAACTAAAACTAAAAAGAAAAGACTAACGAATGAACATTCGCTCTCCGAACCTATCCGGCAAATAATGTTTTTTAAACAAACGAACGAACATACGTCCCCTCAATAATAAAACCTAAAAAAACGATCTGAAAAACAGAAGTGAATCGGTGAACCGGGTGCTTTTCTTTACCGGTCAACGGCGTTGGCAGGCGGCTCCAGCGCGGATCTGGCGCAGCGGCGAGGGTGTTGGCGGCGGCGAGCGACGGCATGGGACGGTGCAAATGGTGGCGGCGCTTGCAGTGGCAGCGGCGGCGCGCAGCGCGAGCGACGGCGGCGGCGGCGACGCTATGGTGGCGGGAGGCGGCGACGCAGCATGGGGTCCTTGGGGCCCCGGGCACGGCTTTTTAAAGTGGGGAGGAGGCGGCGGAGGCGGAGTCCGGCTCGGCCTCGGTGTCCGGCGGCGTGGAGGCGGCCGCACGAGCGGGCCGGCTGGGCTAAGGCCCAGTTCGGTCCGGATAGTTTTTTTTAATAAATTCCGCCGAAGAAAATCCCTTATAAAATATGAAAAAAGTTCTAAAATGCCAAAAACAATTTTCACCGTTTTAATAAAATATTTAGAACAAAGTGAACATTTCTCTGGCCTAAAATAGCAATTTTCGAAAATGCATATTTGTCTAATTCAAATTAAATAGCAAATAAAATAGCAGAAAAATCATAATTCGATTTTAAAATTCTTTCTCCCATATTTCCCTTAATTTGAAGAAGTCATATTATCTTCCCTCATTTATTTTTAATATTGGAAATATTTGAAGAGAAAAATAATAAAATCAAATTGATCCTTTTCTTCAAATTTCAATTAAGTTCAAATATGAATTTTGTGAAACCTCCAACTCTCTCCGTGGTTCCTTGAGTTGCTTAAGATTTCTATGATCTCAACCAAAATGCAACAATAAAATATGATATGCATATGATGACATATGTATAACATCCTAATTGAAAATTGGGATATTACAAACCTACCCCCCTTAACATGAATCTCGCCCTCGAGATTCGGGTTGGTCAGCAAAAAGGTTTGGGTGGTCACTACGAAGGACTTTTTCTCGCTCCAAGGTGGCTTTCTCCTTGGTATGGTGGCTCCACTGAACTTTGCAAAACTTGATAACCTTCCTGCGAGTATGTAGCAGTATGTGATGTATGTCAGAGCGAGATTAGGGCTTGGCGGCGGATTCGTATCATAAAATGCGATGAATCCTTCTCTCTAAATCTTTTCTCCCCGAATGTGAATATATAGAGTTGGAGTTGAGGTCGGTGGAGCACCAGGGGGCCCACGAGGCAGGGGGCGTGCCCAGGGGTGTAGGGTGCGCCCCCCACCCTCGTCAACGCGGTGTGGGCCCCTGGCCTTGATTCTTTCACTAGTATTTTTTATTAATTCCAAAAATATTCTCCGTGGAGTTTCAGGTCATTCCGAGAACTTTTTATTTCTGCACAAAAATAACATCATGGCAATTCTGCTGAAAACAGCGTCAGTCCGGGTTAGTTCCATTCAAATCATGCAAGTTAGAGTCCAAAACAAGGGCAAAAGTGTTTGGAAAAGTAGATACGATGGAGACATATCAACTCCCCCAAGCTTAAACCTTTGCTTGTCCTCAAGCAATTCAGTTGACAAACTGAAAGTTATAAAGAAAAACTTTTACAAACTCTGTTTGCTTTTGTTGTTGCAAATATGTAAAGCCAGCATTCAAGTTTTTAGCAAATATTATGAACTAACCATATTCACAATAACATTTAGGTCTCATATTTACTCATATCAATGGCATAATCAACTAGCGAGCAATAATAATAAATCTCGGATGACAACACTTTCTCAAAACAATCATAATATGATATAACAAGATGGTATCTCGCTAGCCCTTTCTGAGACCGCAAAACATAATTGCAGAGCACCTCTGAAGATCAAGGGCTGACTAACATTGTAATTCATGGTAAAAGAAATCCAGTCACAGTCATACTCAATATAAATTAAAAGTAATGGATGCAAATGACAGCGGTGCTCTCCAACTGGTGCTTTTTAATAAGAGGATGATGACTCAACATAAAAGTAAATAGATAGGCCCTTCGCAGAGGGAAGCGGCGATTTGCAGAGGTGCCAGAGCTCGAGTTTTGAAATAGAGATAAATAATATTTTGGGTGGCATACTTTCATTATGAACATAACAACCAAGAGATCTCAATATCTTCCATGATACACACATTATAGGCGGTTCCCAAATAGAATGGTAAAGTTTATACTCCCCCACCACCAACAATCATCAATCCATGGCTTGCCCAAAACAACGGGTGCCTCCAACTAACAGCAATCCTGGGGGAGTTTTGTTTGCAATTATTTTGATTTGATTTGAGCATGGTACTGGGCATCCCAGTTACCGGCCATTTTCTCGTGAGTAAGGAGCGGAGTCCACTCCTCGTGAGAATAACCCACCTAGCATGGAAGATATAGACAACCCTAGTTGATACATGAGCTGTTCGAGCATACGAAACAAAATTTCATTTGAAGGTTTAGAGTTTGGCAAATACAAATTTACTTGGAACGGCAGGTAGATACCGCATATAGGAAGTATGGTGGACTCATATGGAATAACTTTGGGGTTTATGGATTTTGGATGCACAAGCAGCATTCCCGCTTAGTACAAGTGAAGTCTAGAAAAATACTGGGAAGCGACCAACTAGAGAGCTGCAACAGTCATGAACATGCATTAAAATTAATCAACACCGAGTGCAAGCATGAGTAGGATATAATCCACCATGAACATAAATATCGTGGAGGCTATGTTTATTTTGTTTTAACTACATGTGTGAACATGTGCCAAGTCAAGTAACTCAAATCGTTCAAAGGAGGATACCACCCTATCATACCACATCACAACCATTTTAATAGCATCTTGGCACGCAAGGTAAACCATTAAAAACTCCTAGCTAATTAAGCATGACATAAGAAACTATAATCTCTAATTTTCATTGCAAACATGTTTATTCATAATAGGCTGAATCAGGAATGATGAACTAATCATATTTACAAAAACAAGAGAGGTAAATTTCATACCAGCTTCTCTCATCTCAATCAGTCCATCATATCGTCATTATTGCCTTTCGCTCGCACGACCGAACAGTGTGGATAATAATAATAGTGCATGTGCATTGGACTAAGCTGGAATCTCCAAGCATTCGATTTAAGGGAGAAGACAAGGTAATATGGGCTCTTGGTTAAATCAACAATAATGCATATGAAAGATATTATTACAAATAAAAGAAAGATATTATTACAAATAAAAGAAAGATACCGAAAGCTAAAATTTCCACCATGCTTGCTAATTATACTTTTAAGGGTGGAATACCTAAGAATCTTGGAGATCCATGAGTACCAACTAGACCATGCTCCATTAAAAGAAACTATGTTAAAACTTCTTTATGTGATCTTGGAGCCAGTGTTAGTGTTATCCCTCTCTCTTTATATGGTAGACTTGATTTGAATAAGTTGACACCTACTGAAATATCTTTGCAAATGGCCGATAAATCAACCGCTATACATGTCGGTATTTGTGAGGATGTGCCTGTTGTGGTTGCAAACGTTACTATCTTAACGTACTTTGTTATTCTTGATATTCCCGAGGACGATAGTATGTCGATTTTCCTTGTTAGACCCTTTTTGAATACTGCAGTGGCTGTTATTGACTGCAACAAAGGCAATGTCACTTTTCATGTTAATGGTAATGAGCATATGGTACACTTTTCGAGGAAAGAACCTCAAGTTCACAGTATCAATTCTATTGGAAAAATTCCATCGATTATTATTGGAGGTTTTTGAATTTCCTCTTCCTACTATCAAGAAGAAATATGATATTCTAATTATCGGGGATGTATATATCCCCGTTGAGGTAACCTAGTGTTATTCGAAATTTCTCCGGTTTCATGCGATTCGGAATGAGTTTGTTAACAAGACTTGATCAACCTTTTTATTGGATTCCTTTTGATGAGTATGAGATGGATGAAGTTAGGAAGCACAAACCTTCTGTACCCTCCTTTTACTTTCTGTTATTTGGATTAAATAAAGCAAAATTAGTATTTTTCTGTCTGTTTTCTGATTTATCACTGCAATAAAAAAAATCCTGAAAATAAAAATTCTCCAAAAGCCCTGAAAATGAAATATCATTTTTTCTAGAATATTTCAGAATATCTGGCACTGAGAACACACCAGAGGGGGCAACCACCTGGCCACGAGGGTCTAGGGCGCGCCCACACCCTGGGGCGCGTCCCCTGCCTCGTGGGCCCCTTGTGGCCCCCCTCCACCTATTCCTGCACCCACACACTTCTTCTTCCTCCCGAAAAAATCACCAACCAGCTGAAGCACGAGTTCTAGCTCATCTTGCTACCATTTTCGATCTCCTTTCTCAAAGCTCCACTCACAAAACTACTTTGAGGGATTGTTCTTTGGTATGTGACTCCTCCAATGGTCCAATTAGTTTTTGTTCTAGTGCTTTATTCATTGCAAATTTTTACTACCTAGGTGACCCTGTTCTTGAGCTTGCATGTCAAATTTATTTGGTCCCAAGTAGTTCTAATGCATGATATAGACTCTAGGCACTTGTGGGAGGAGTTGCTATCAATTTTGTTGATTTTGGTTCACTTTTATTTTGAGTTACTAAAATTTTCAAAAAAAATTAGAGGAAGAAATATGCTTAGGAAAATGTACCAAGGTGGTTCTTCAAGGACGCAAGGACCCAAGCCCGCAATACGTGAGCAAGACGATGAACCACCGAGGGAAGCTCAAGTGCGGCCTTGTGAATGGCCGTCAGAGGAGTTTATGGTCCAAGCAGGCATCAAGGATGAATTTGATGCATATGTGCATAATGTTGATCTTGAGGACTTCATGCTAGATAAGTGCACTCAATATTACCACTTAACTGATTCCTTTATGAGGAGGTTTCAATTTACATCTTCACGCAATTCTCACAATGTCCTATTTGATCTTTATGATAAATCATATACCATGGACTTAGAATATTTTAATACTGCTTGTAAACTCCCGCAATGGGGTAGTGCTAGTGAACCTCGCAAATCTGAATTTAAATTTTTTTCTTGCTAGTATCACTATGGGGGAATCTAGAGAAATAGCACAAGCTACCATAGGGAGCATTCATTTTCCTGCTATATATTATTTTGCTCTTTTTATAGGTAGATGCATAAATGGTAAAGATGAAGCTTGTCACATGTGTGTTCCTGATCTTAGTGTCCTCAAGAATGCTGCATTAGGTGATAACTTGGGAGCCATTATTGCACGTAGGCTGCATAATAATAGTTTAAATGGAGACTTGTTTGGTGGGATTTATGCAACCGGTGTGGTTAATTTTCTTGAGATACCCATACATGAAAATGATATGGAGTTGCCTCCCGCTTATCTAGATTATGATGCTATGGTTCGTCATCAGTTTCTTGAAAGGAATGAACAATTCCTCCAATACCGACTAATCTTTGACAGACGTCGCACTGTCCATGTTGCTCTCCCTGCTCCTGGTTTCTTTGACTTTCAGGCAAAAAAGGACATATATTATAACCAGGGAGGAGGCGAATGAGCACGAGAGGAGGACGGAAGTAGCCCGCCTCCAAACTGCAGCTCGTGAGGCAGTAGCTGCTACATCTCAGTACGACCCCAGCTATAACTTTGACTCATGGGCATAGACCAACTTAGGACAAAAGCCTAAGCTTGGGGGAGTACGTATTCCTCACCGACATTACATTCATGTTCACACACTCATTCTAGTTGTCGGTGCTCATACTTTTTAATTCTACTATCCATGCTAGTCTATTTTCTTTTTCTAGCTTTCTTCTTGTGTGTTTGAATAACCTTAATTAAATCCAAAAAATAGTTGTTGCTTTTAGCTAGTTTACTTTCCATGCATGTAGTAGTAGTAACTAAAAGAAAACCCAAAAAGATTTCTCGTTCTTCTGTTGCTTGTTGGGAGCTTTCCCGTGTAAATAGTTTTATTTCTTTTCTTTTCTTTGGGGGTCGAGAGTAGAAGACCATGATGAAAATGTTGAGTGGCTCTCATATGCATTATTGTTGATTTAACTAAGAGCCCATATTACCTTCTCTTGTCCCTTGAATCGAATGCTTGTAGATTCCAGCTTAGTCCAATGCACATGCACTATTATTATTATCCACACCGCTCGGTCGTGCAAGTGAAAGGCAATAATGACGATATGATGGGCTGATTGAGATGAGAGAAGCTGGTATGAACTCAACCTCTCTTTTTTTGTAAATATGATTAGTTCATTGTTCGTGATTCAGCCTATTATGAATAAACATGTTTGCAATGACAATTAGAGATTATAGTTGCTTATGCCATGCTTAATTAGCTAGGAGTTTATAATGGTTTACCTTGCGTGCCAACATGCTATTAAAATGGTTGTGATGTTGTATGATAGGGTGGTATCCTCCTTTGAACGAACGATTCGAGTGACTTGACTTGGCACATGTTCACACATGTAGTTGAAACAAAATCAACATATATAGCCTTCACAATATTTATGTTCATGGTGGATTATATCCTACTCATGCTTGCACTCAGTGTTGATTAATTTTAATGCGTGTTCATGACTGTTGTCGCTCTCTAGTTGGTCGCTTCCCAGTCTTTTGCTAGCCTTCACTTGTACTAAGCGGGAATAATGCTTGTGCATCCAAAATCCATAAACCCCAAAGTGATTCCATATGTGTCCACCATACCTTCCTAAATGCGATATCTACCTGCTGTTCCAAGTAAATTTGTATGTGCCAAACTCTAAACTTCAAATGAAATTTTGTTTTGTATGCTCGAACAGCTCATGTATCAACTAGGGCTATCTGTATCTTCCATGCTAGGTGGGTTATTCTCAAGAGGAGTGGACTCTGCTCCTTACTCACGAGAGAATGGCGGGTAACCGGGATGCCCAGTCCCATGCTCAAATCAAATCAAAATAATTGCAAACAAAACTCCCCCAAGATTGTTGCTAGTTGGAGGCACCCGTTGTTTCGGGCAAGCCATGGATTGATGATTGTCGGTGGTGGGGGAGTATAAACTTTACCATTCTGTTTGGGAACTGCCTATAATGTGTGTAGCATGGAAGATATCAAGATCTCTTGGTTGTTATGTTGACAATGAAAGTATACCACTCAAAATATTATTTATCTCTATTTCAAATCGAGTTCTAGAATCTCTACAAATCCCTACTTCCCTCTACGAAGGGCCTATCTATTTACTTTTATGTTGAGTCATCATCTTCTAATTACCAGTTGGAGAGCACCACTGTCATTTGCATGCATTACTATTAATTTGTATTGAGTATAACTGGATCTCTTTTACCATGAATTACAATGTTTAGTCGGTCCTTCATCTTCAAAGTTGCTATGCATTTATGTTTTGCGGTCTCAGAAAGGGCTAGCGAGATACCATCTTGTTATATTATATTATGATTGTTTTGAGAAAGTGTTGTCATCCGAGTTTTATTATTATTGCTCGCTAGTTGATTATGCCATTGATATGAGTAAACATGAGACCTAAGTGTTATTGCGATTATTGTTAGTTCATAATCTTTGTTGAAAACTTGAATGATGGCTTTACATATTTGCAACAACAATAGCAAACAGAGGTTGTAAAAGTTTTTCTTTATCACTTTTAGTTTGTCAACTGAATTGCTTGAGGACAAGCAAAGGTTTAAGCTTCGGGAAGTTGATACGTCTCCATCGTATCTACTTTTCCAAACACTTTTGCCCTTGTTTTGGACTCTAACTTACATGATTTGAATGGAACTAACCTGGACTGACGCTGTTTTTGGCAGAACTGCCATGGTGTTAATTTTTGTGCAGAAATAAAAGTTCTCGGAATGACCTGAAAATCCACGGAGCAACTTTTTGGAATTAATAAAAAATATTGGCGAAAGAATCAATGCCAGGGGGCCCACACCCTGTCCACGAGGGTGGGGGTTGAGCCTACCCCCCTGGGCGCGCCCCCCTGCCTCGTGGGCCCCCTAGTGCTCCACCGACCTCAACTCCAACTCCATATATTCACGTTCGGGGAGAAAAAATAAAGCAGAAGGATTCATCGCGTTTTATGATACGGAGCCGCCGCCAAGCCCTAATCTCTCATGGGAGGGCTGATTTGGAGTCCGTTCGGGGCTCCGGAGAGGGGAATCCGTCGCCATCGTCATCATCAACAATCCTCCATCACCAATTTCATGATGCTCACTGCCGTGCGTGAGCAATTCCATCATAAGCTTGCTGGACGGTCATGGGTTGGATGAGATTTACCATGTAATCAAGTTAGTTTTGTTAGGGTTTGATCCCTAGTATCCACTATGTTCTGAGATTGATGTTGCTATGACTTTGCTATGCTTAATGCTTGTCACTAGGGCCCGAGTGCCATGATTTCAGATCTGAACTTATTATGTTGTCATGAATATATGTGAGTTCTTGATCCTATCTTGCAAGTCTATAGTCACATATTATGTCTTATGATCCGACAACCCCGAAGTGACAACAATCGGGACCACTCTCGGTGATGAGCGTAGTTTGAGGAGTTCATGTATTCACTAAGTGTTAATGCTTTGGTCCGGTACTCTACCTTAATGTCCCTTAGTTTCCAATAGGACCCCGCTGCCATGGGAGGGTAGGACAAAAGATGTCATGCAAGTTCTTTTCCATAAGCACGTATGCCTATATTTGGAATACATGCCTACATTACATTGATGAACTGGAGCTAGTTCTGTGTCACCCTATGTTATAACTATTGCATGAGGAATCGCATCCGACATAATTATCCATCACTGATCCAATGCCTACGAGCTATTCACATATTGATCTTTGCTTAGTTACTTTACCGTTGCCACTATTTCAATTAATACAAAACTCCTACTGTTACTTTTGCCACTGTTTTTTTTGCCTGAAACTGTAGGGCTTGTGCCCCACAGCAATTTTATTACTCTGAACCCAAGATACATATATGCAGTAATTATAAGGTCAGGGAGACCCTAAAAGAGAAAAAAGGCAAAGTAAAAACTAACCTCAAGGAGGCAAAAAAGAGATCCATCTAATCAGATCATCTTTGAACTTGGGTTTAATCCTATGAACTAAAAGAGAAACGTCCAAAATAAAAGAAGCTCTCCACCTACGAAAAGATCCTTTGATATTCCTGAAAACCCTGTCATTTCTAACACTCCAGATATTCCAGCAAGCTAGGAACACAACTTCAGAGAAGAAAGGTCTTGCAAAATCCCTTCTAGCTTGATAAGCAATGGCAGTCATGTCATCTCCAGGAGGCCAGGTGATTTGAAGGTAATTCCAGACCCTGCAACTAAAGTTACACTGGAACAACAGATGATCCCTGTCCTCTTTGGTGTGTGTGGGACACAACACACACAAATTTGAGTCAGAAACATTCCAGTGCCTTCTCTCCAGCATATCTTGAGTATTCAGCCGATCCATGATTAACATCCAAGCAAAGAACTTGATCCTCAAAGTGCAACGTCTAGCCCTAATCCAGGACAATATTGGGTTTGACACAATGTGCTTATGCAAGAAAGTATAATATTTCTTGGCAGAGTAATCCTTTCCATCCTCTTTCCAAACCCAGACATCATTCAACTGGTGATTAATATTTGTATTTCCAAGCAAGGATTGCAATGACTGCAACTCACCAAAAGCTCTGTCAGAGAGGGGTAAATGAAATAGTGTAGAGAGGTCAGACATGTCAAAAACCTCAGCAGCCAAAATAAGAGGGTCAATGACAAAAGAGAATAATCTTGCAAATCTTTGATCAAGTGGGACACTGGAATCACCCAGAGACCAAGAATCAGACCAAAACAGAACTGTGTCACCCCTATGAACATGCACAACACAGACCATTCTGAATTTATCCATTAACTTGCAAATATCTCTCCACCAGAAGGAACCACAAATGGTTGTGGCATGAGGGACTCTACCATGATAGTAGGTATTCCAAATCAAATGTACATAGGGGACATCAACTTTATTGTAAAACTTGCTAACATGCTTGATGAGAAGGGCTTCATTCTGCAGCCCCAAGTTCAAAATACCCAGCCCGCCTTTATTCTTTGGTCTGCAGACCAAGCTCCAAGCAGCCAAAGACTGACCAGTCTCCTGCCCATACTTTCTCCAAAGGCACTGCCTCTGAATTCTCTCCAGTTGCTTTAAAATACCAGGAGGCAGGTCCAAACTGCAGAGGAAAAAAATTGGAACAGAAGAGAGAGCAGAGATCAAGTACTGAAGCCTTCCTCCATGTGCAAGGAAGGAAGAACTTACAGAAAGTTTCCTCCCATACTATCCACCAAAGGCATTAAATCCATAATCTTGGGTTTGTTGATTCCCACAGGATGCCCAAGATAGGTAAAAGGCAGGGAACCAACCACACAACCAAAAACTGAAGCTAGCCTAGCTATCTCCACTGGATCAACATTAATAGGAAGCATAGATGACTTATGATAGTTGACATGCAATCCAGTGGACTTGGAGTACAGAAGTAACATCTTCTTCAAGGCAACCAATTGAGATTCCTCAGCAGGCAAAATAATAAGTGTGTCATCAGCATACTGAATAATGGGGTAGTCCTTGTCATGACATGGAATGGGAAGCTCCAAAAGACCCTGATGATACATATCATTCACAACTGATTGTAGCAAATCAGCAGCAATTGCAAACAGGAGTGGAGAGAGAGGGTCACCCTGCCTAACACCTTTCTTACATGTAAATTGCTTACCAGGTACTCCATTAAGCAAAACAGAAGAAGTACCAGAAGCAAGGAACTGCTTAACCCAAGAAATCCATTTGTCATTGAATCCTTTGTGCCTCAAAATTTGAAATATAGTCTAATGCTCAATTGAATCAAATGCTTTCTCAAAGTCTAACTTCAGAATAACAATAGGCCTTTTAGACTGGTGGCATTGATGCAAGTATTCAATTGTCCAAGCCACACAGTCCTGAATTGTTCTTGACTTGATGAAACCATATTGGTTTTTGTGCAAACATCTCATGATATCCAAACTGAAGCCTGTTTGCAACCATCTTTGAAAGAAACTTAACCCCCATACCAGTAAGAGAGATAGGCCTAAAGTAATTAATAGATTCAGGGGACTTCTTCTTTGGTACCAGGGTGATGTTAGAATAGTTGATATTCTCAAGATTAGCAGTTCCTTCATGAAAAGCAGCAGCCAGAGCGTAGAAATCCTTGCTGATTATATGCCAACACTTTTTGAAAAACAAACCATTGAAACCATCAGGTCCAGGTGACTTGTCAATAGGCATGTTCTTAACAGTGTTATCCATCTCCTCCTTGGAGAACCCTCTGGTCAAGGAATCCAAACCCTCCACCCTATCCAAAATAGAGGAGAGATCAAAACACATTTCAATCCCATGACTAGTGCCCATTCCGTTCTAGAAACTAAGCCAAAGAGCAGCAGCCATTTGCTCATGATCAGACACCACAGAGCCATCCTCCAACCTTAAAGAAGCAATGGAGTTATGTCTGTATCTTTCAGAAGCCAAGGCATGGAAAAATTTAGTGTTCTCCTTCCCCACTTTAATGGATCTAATAGTCCACCTTTTCCTCCAATACAGATACTGTAGGTGTAGGAGATGCTCCAGATGCAGCTTGACAAGGTTTCTGAAGTTGAATTCATGCCTAAAAAGGGGCCTCAACTCCTCCAAGCAATCCAAAATGAGAACCACTCTGTTGCATTTAGCAATTAAAACCTTCATTTTGGATACATTCATATGCCAACTCTTGAGATCTCTCCTCAAAGATTTGAACTTAGCAGCAATAGTTGCAGTAATGTGTGCTTTGTTTATAGTAGCAGACCAAGAAGCAAACACACAATCAAGAAAACCCTGCAACTCCACCCAATAGTTCTCAAAACGAAAGATATTGCATTTAGGAATAGAAGTGTTGATTGCCACAACACAAGGCACATGATCTGAAGCAGTCCTTGCAAGTGGCAACACCTGAGTGGACGGGTAACAGGAGATCCAACTCGCAGAGGTAAAAAACCAGTCCAGCTGCTCGAGGAGAGGATTATCTTGCATATTTGACCAAGTGAAGGATCTTCCCTTAATAGGTAATTCCAGCAGACCAAGATGCCCAATAATCTCATTAAAAATAAAAATATCATTAGCATCTCCACCAGGGAGATTTCTTTTCTCAGTCGATCTAATAAAATTAAAGTCCCCAGAACCAGCCAATTAGCAGAGTTAGGTATTGAAAGATGGTAGAGCCAGTCCACAAAGTCATCTCTAGCTTGGCCTCTGCACGGCCCATAGACATTGACCAACGTCCAAATTTCATTATTATGCTTGGAAGTGAATTGAATAATAATACCTAAATGCTTCACCTCCACTAACCGACCAGAGAGAACAGAGGAGTTCCACAGCACCACAATGCCACCCGAGGCCCCAATCGAAGGACTGAAAACGAACGAGTCAAAACGACGGGGGCAAAATTTACGGACAGTCATGGAATCAATAGACTCCATTTTCGTCTCTTTCAGATAGACCACAGACGCCATACTTTCCTCCACCTTATTTCGAACAGCACGTTGGCGATCATCAGAGTTAAGACCTCGAACGTTCCAACACATTACACGCCAACTTCTATTAGATCGAGGATCCATAAAACACATTGTTTACAGTTTTTAGGAGCATGCCCGCACAGCAGGCAGCATAAACCACAGTTCAAACTGAGTACACGTCCAAACAAAATAAACATGCCCTGATAACGATCGTCAACAACTCCCCAGCAAAAGAGACATGAAATAAACCTACGATAAATAGCCTGGTTATGGGTCGGCCACACCCCGCAAACATAACCCCAACTAATCATCTGACGATTTTCCCTTAGCAGAGGAAGGATCCGCCATAAGCGCATCCGAAGTAAGCTTGTCCGCCACAATACCCAGGTCAGCTCCAATTTGCTGAATTTGTAGAATTGGCGTTGGAGGAGGCACTGGAGTCGATCTTGGAGCATTATCATTATCCGCAAAGGGTTTTGAGCGGGGCTTCTTCTTCTTGGGCTCTGTCATTGGCAGGGCCTGCAGCACAGGCTTAAAACCATCCCTCTTTACAGAGCTGCGCGTGCAATGGCGCAGGTCGGAGTCTACAATGGGAGCACTACCACGCTTGGACACACGCTTCGTCTTTGGGGCAGGAGCAGAGAAAGAAAACTGTTCATCAGCAGCAGGAACAGACTGCAAACCGAAGCCCAGCTCCAACTCCGGAGAACTGTCAGGTAACAAAGCACGAGCAGGCCCCTTGGGGGGCGAAGCAACTGCCAGTGGGGCAACTATGCCAGCAGAACCAACAGGAATCAAATCCGAAACCCAGCTAACCTTCTCAAAAGCCAAGGACCAAGATCTCTTGGAGAGAACCAGGGGCTGAAACGAAGCCTGAAAAACTTTTTTAGGAACATGCATAGTGGAGCAATGACCCAAAAGGGCATCAAAGGTTCTTCACAAAGCCATTTCCGGCGGCAAGGGTGGGCCATACACCACATTCAAACGCCCAACAAAGAGATCCTGCTGTGGCACTATAGGTTGTTGATATGGCACTATTGCCCAAGCATCGGGGTCAGCAGGCTGAACAGCATTCTGAATGTCATTACCCAAAAAAGCGCCAGGAGGCTGAATATCATTATCTGGCTCAACCACGACCAAACCAGGCACGAGATCTTCAGCACCCAACGGAGCAAGCACCGGTTGTAACTGAATCGGCTCAGCTTCCACAACAGGTGGATCATCCTCAACTTGAACAGCATCCAAATGCACGAGCATAGGCGAAGCAGGCGGAATAGAACTGTCAGACTGATTAACAGAGCCTGAAAAATCTTGCTGGTTGATGACAATCGACTCCTGATCAGGGACAACTTCATTTACTGGATCAAATGCAGGATCTTGCTCTTCATCATCCCAACCCCATCCTCCACCCGGATTAACATCGATAGGTGGCGGCGGTGGTGGCACATCATTCCACCCAAGCGCAGGGTAAGGCGGCAGAGCAAAGATATTGTCTTCATGGATCAAGTGCCCGGGCAATGGGTGGGGGTTTCCATCGATAGGCATAGGGTCTTCATCTTGTGGCATTTGCTCCGCAAAATTAGCACCAAGAATATAGCAAGGCGCAGACCAAGAAACTTTTGCACCTCCCCAATCTGCATAGTCTGAGAATACCACATCCCTGGGAACTAGTATGTCCTCAGGAAAAGAAGCAAAAACTATGGATCTGACAGGATACGGATCATCACTAATCCAATGATGGAATTTACCAAAAGTATTGACTGCAGCCCTTAAGTTCTCCTCATTACGCAGATCAAGAGGGACACCCAGAAACATTAGGCAGCCCTGACGAAAACCTTGAACCCCATGAAAACCCTCACCATGGTCATGCCTCATAAAACGAACAAAACGATCTTGACCAAGATCCTGAGGAGGCATCTGAACCAAAGCAAAACTCTCACCAGCATCTCTGACTTCAAATAAACCCAACCAGAAATCCAAGGCTGAGTAGAACGAACATGAAAACCCATGTGGTTGACGAGCTCTACCACCTGCTCACATACCTGCCCCATCTGATCCAGAGGCGGAGCCGGCATGACCTCCGCAATCAAAAAGCGTTCATGAGAACGAACCACAGGCGACGGAGGCGAGACGAAGGTACGTGGAAGACGATGAACCCCTCCGTCAATGATGTGATGCCCCGCCGGCACATAGCGCATCGGATCAATGGCAAAGTTGGCCATGGGTGGGGGGGAGGAAGGAAGCGGAGGCATTGGCGGAGGCGGGCTAGCCGGTGTGCGTGGAGCACAGATTGCCGGCGATAATGGTGATGTGATTGAGCAGGACAGCAGGGGTGGCGGCAGCGCGTGCTTCCCAATGCAGGAGGGAGAGACCGGCCTATCCGAGATACCGGGACGCTTCCGTTTCCAACATAAGCCTTTTTCTATCGCAATAAACGCGCAGTCCTTCCTAGAATGACCAATATCCCCGCGAGCCAAACAACCAACGGAGGCCGAACAATTGACAGACAGGTGGCCCCCCATAGAGCAGCGAGAACACGTAAGCACTTGGTCCACCATGTCATTGACCATGGTCTCAAAAGCATCATTGGCCTCTTGTGTGGATGGAATTACCAGCGTAACCGGGCTAGCAGGCCCAACAGGGGAATGATCAGCATGAGCGGGCTCCACAGAAACTGGGCTGACTACCGGAGAATGAAAGCAAGGCCTGGGGAGGCATGTGGGTGATGGACCAGTGACTACTGAGTCCGAAGAGCCCAACATGGCATCGGAGCCCAACATGGCATTATTCAAAACAGGATCTAACCCACCTGAAGATCTCGCCGGAGATGGAGACGATCTTGTGGGAACGACCGTGCCAAAAGTGATCGACGGCGAGGCCACCGTCCACTGAAGCTCCACCGGCGGCGGGGGGTGAATTACAACACGTTCCTTCGGGGTTAAATCATAACCAGAAATAGCAACTAATTCAATGCAATTCTGAGTGGCAGGATAACGATAGCCCTTACATGCATCATATTTCTGAAATGTAGCGAAAGAAAGCCTTTTGCGAGATGAATTACCAGATCTTATCGCAAACTTGACAGGAGGCTTATGCATTGCCAACATACCAAGAGTGGCACGCCGCTTGGAGGGGCTGACAGGAATCCAGTCCGCATCACACTCCTTTTTCCAGATCAAAAACTCACGCCACCAATTTGGGCCACCATTCCCCCAAGGATGAAAATAACATTTAAATTGTCCGCACGCATAAGAACGCGACTCAACAATATGAAATCCCACTTGCTTGCAAGAGACCACAAACGAGAAAACTTTATCCTTGATGCATGTCACCAGGAGATCAATAGCAGAACCACCAAGAGCTGCGTCGAGCGCTGCAGCCACTGAATCTTCATCAAGCCGGAAGTCATGCCGGCTAAAATAAACCACCAGAACAAAAGGACGTGACCCCTCCAAAGGATGGATGGACAGACCAGAAGATCTAAAAACCTCATCAGCAAAAGCCAATCCACGAGAGAAATCCAGATCCAGAGTTGCACCGCCATCAGAACCCATAGTAGATGGGATCCCAAGAGAGAGGAGAGAAATCTAGGAACAATGGTTGGAGGAGATCTAAAAGTTACCAGAGAGGAAGGGAGATAGCCGTGGGGAGCCGCCGGAGGGTGGGAGGGTGGGTGGGAGCGCCATCACCGATGCACACCCACTTAGTTTCTTTTACAGAGCTTTCATATACTTTTGCCACTGTTACTGTTACTTCCATACTACTTTGCTACTAAATACTTTGCTGCAGATATTAAGTTATCCAGCCCCCCCCCCAACTGCTAATACTTGAGAATATTCTTTGGCTCCCCTTGTGTTGAATCAATAAATTTGGATTGAATACTCTACCCTTGAAAAATGTTGCGATCCCCTATACTTGTGGGTTATCATGGCTCAACTGAACTTTGCGAAACTTGATAACCTTGCTGCGAGTAACTCGGCTAGAAAACACGAGAATCTTGACTGGATTCTCTTCATAAGTCAAATCATTGTCTAACTGAATCGCTTCCAGTGGCTTTGTATATCTCAGAGGAATGTCGTCCATCTCTGCTGTGGCACTTCTTCAACTGGGAAACCTGAAACACATCGTGAAATCCTGATAGTCCTTCTGGCAATTCTAACTTGTATGCAACTTCTCCCATACGTTCCAAAACTCTGTATGGTCCCACAAAATGTGGTGCTAGTTTACCCTTGACTCCAAAACGCTTAACTCCCCGAAGTGGGGACACACGAAGATATACTCGGTCTCCGAATTCATAAACTATCTCCTTGCGTTTAGAATCCGCATAACTCTTCTGCCTGGATTGGGCTACCTTGAGTCTATTGTGAATCAAATTAACCTTCTCTTTAGAATCTTTGATTAAATCTGGTCCGAACAAGTGTCGATCTCCAACTTCATCCCACGATAACGGTGTCCTGCACCTTCTTCCGTACAAAGCTTCGAAAGGGGCCATCTTCAAACTGGCTTGATAACTCTTGTTATAAGAGAACTCTGCATACGGCAAATCGTCATCCCAACGAGATCCATAATCTAGGGCACAAGCTCTCAACATGTCCTCCAGAATCTGATTGACTCTCTCGGTCTATCCATCTGCTTGTGGATGAAAGGCTGTACTGAACTCTAGCCTAGTACCCAAAGTCTCATGCAACTGATTCCAAAACATTGAGGTAAACTAGGTTCATCTATCTGATACAATGGTCCTCAAAACACCTTCTAGACATACGATCCTGGTCATGTATATCTTTGCCAACTTAGCACTCGTATAGGTGGTCTTCACCGGGATGAAATGAGCTACTTTCGTCAAACGATCAACTACAACCCAGATAGAGTCATAGCCTGAACTAGTCCTGGGTAATCCCGTGATAAAATCCATGCCAAGCTTATCCCACTTCCTTTCGGGCATCAGCAATGGTTGTAGCAATCCAGTTGGCTTCTGATGCTCTGCCTTAACTCTCTAACATACATCACATACTGCTACATACTCGGCAATATCCTTCTTCATTCCCGTCCACCAGAAACTTTCCTTCAAATCTAGATACATCTGTCACATCCCTAGTTCTGTCATGCTCAAGACTAGCTAGTCATTTGTGCATCATGTTTAAATTCCATTTAAATTTGAAATTGGGATTTGTGAAACCCTCAGAATCATTTCTGGAAATGACCCAGATAAAAATTGCTCCAAAAAAGGTCCAAGAAAATGTTCATGTTGCTCTCTGAAAATATTGGGCAGAGATAAAAATCAAACCAATATTTTTAGGAGCTCATAAGTATTTATTTTGGGCATTTGGAATTAATGCATAATTATTTGCATTCGATATATATATGTTATATATATAATATATGTCCAAATATTGTGCCACTTGTTGGGGAGCTCTGGAATAATACCACTAGTTCCTACAAAAATTGGCATAAGAAAATAAAATGATTTAGTATTTTTATTAAATCAAAACAAATGTCAGAAAATAGAAAAGAGAAACAAAAACAGAAAAAAAACTTACCTGGTGCTTACCTACAGCGGCCTGGCGCCTCCGGCCGGCCCGTTCCTGTTTTGGCCCAGCCCACCAGGGGCATAGCCGTCTTCCTCCTCTTGCCAGTAGGCAGAGGGGAAGCGGTGCCCGACGCCATGCGCGCCGGCACGCAGCTGCCTGCCTGGCGTCCTCCTCGTCGCCCAGGAACGCCCAGATGACGCCACGCGCTCCCCCGGACCCTCTCACTCTCCCCAAGTCCTCTCCTCTCCTCTCCCTCGCTTTCTCTCTCGCGTCCGAACGCGCCCGCCGCCGCCGACGAGCACCACCGCGGCCACCGGCCACCCCTCGCCCTTTCGCTGCGCCCAGAGGCTCCGCCACATCACTGGCTACCTCTCCGTCAAGCCACGTGCCTCGGGAGGCCCTGGAGAGTCGTCTTCGCCACCGACTTCATCTCTGGTCGCCGGAGATCGTCTTCGCCGCCCCGCCATCTTCAGCGCGTCCCCGAGCTCGCCGACAAGCCCGTTGAGTCTGTTGCTAGCCTCTGCTCCGTCTTCCTCTTCCCGTTCCTCCGTTCTCGCGTCATAGCCCTCTTTCCCCGCCATGGCCGTAGCTTCCCGCTGCCGTCCATGTCGCTGCCGTTGCCCTGGTCACCGCAGCCCGCAACCGAGCGCGTCACCGTGCTCTTGGCGCCACGAGGGTCCCGTAGAGCCCCTCGGGTGGCCTCCCCGTGCCCCGCAGCCCGCTCCTGCTCGGAGCCGTGCTCCGGCCACCGCCGCGAGCTTCGCTCCGGCGAGCTCCGCCGCCCCCGCAGCCTCCCGTCTGCTCCCCTGGATGCGGACGAGCCCGGGCTACGCCCCGGTGCCCTTAGCCGCCACCCCCGTGGCCTGTAATGCGGACGCCGCCGCGTCCTGAGGTCGTCGCCGCCGACTTCGCCGGCCTGACATGCGGGCCCTGTCGGCCAGGTGATTAGCTTAGCGCTAATCACCATTTAATCTAACTCTGACGCTGACAGTGGGCCCCTGCGCCCTAATCTTTTAATTAGATTAGTAAAACCCCCTTGTTTAACACTGTGTCACTGACGTGTGGACCCCACACATCAGGTTTGACCTGGTCAGCACCGTTGACCTGCTGATGCAGGCATGACATCATGCTGACGTAGTTATCCATTTTCTGGATTTAATTTAAATCAGGAAATTCCAGAAAATGATATAAACTTCTAAAATTCGTAGAAATTCAACCGTAGCTCAGATTGAAATAATTTATATATGAAAAATTATCAAAAAAATGCAATCTATCCATTTGTACTAGTTTCATGCATGACAAACCAACTTATACCTACTGTATAAGTGAAACAATAAAATGGCATATATAAGAGCTTAATTTGGAGTAGCATTTGAACCCTTGATTCAAATGGACTTCATTCAATTTGATTACTAGTTCCATTAGCTCAGACAGCATCACATCTACATGCCATGTTCATGCATCATATTGTTGCATATGTTTGTGTATTGATTGCCGACACCATTCCTTCTCGATAGGTCTTGCTCCGAAGAGTGCTCGAGAGTACCTGTCTGTGAAGCAGTGCCTCCTCTGTTGATCTACCGGGCAAGCAAACCCCCTTGTTCATTCCAATACAATCCTACTCTCTCGCTCCTGCTCTCAGTTATTGCATTAGGACAACAACGATTCAACTGCTACTTTGTGCTGCGGTAGTTGAACCCATTCCTCTGCATGACCTGTCATTGCCACAGTAAATAGTTGATACCCACTAGCATGTGTAGGAGTTGATTGAAGCCATTGTGGTGTTCCTACCATGCCATGCCTGCTATTGCTTAGAGTGTGTCGGGTCTGATTCATTGGGAATGAATTGGAGTACAGTGCTATATGTTCTGATGCTGAGAGTGAACGTGTGAACTCGATTTGGTAAAGGTAGCGGTGAGAGGCCATGTAAGAGTACATTGTGGGTTGTCTCACTAGAACCGTCCTTAAGCACTGAGTTCTATGAATGTTGTCCAATGACTCGATACTACCACACATTGGGTTCCAGTAACTCGGCCCTTCTCGACTTATTAACCAACTTGGTCTCTGTCCAAGAGTCGCAACTAGTTTCTGATGTTTGTAGGTAGTGTTAGTAGTCTACCAAGTGGCACCCTGCCAGGTGGGCTTGGGACAGACTAGGCACAGTGGCACGATGTACCAAGTGGCTCCCGGATGGTGGGCTTGGGAACCCTGCTCACATCGTTTGGGGCTGTGAGCGACACCCCGACCGGATCTCCTTGTGGATGGAACCCGAATAGGCGATAAACCTGGACTAGAGTCTTGTGTGGTTAGTCAGGTTGTGGCCGACTCCCTCGCTAGGCTTCTGCTTGAAGGTTGCCGAGATACACGACGTGTACATGGTGGTAAGTGGCGAGAGCGTGTGTGAAGAAGTACACCCCTTCAGGGTTAACATGATCTATTCGAATAGTCGGGTCCGCGGTTATGGACTTCTTGGATGCTTACATGGTACATAGACAACTTGAAGTGGATGCTCTAAAATGCTCAAGACAAGTGTGAGTGCTACGGATGGCCTTCTCGTAGGGAGACGGGGATGAATCCATAGTAGTGTATTGTGTGGTGATTAGTGGACTCGTGTGCGCCATATCACCTCAAAGAAGTTCTGGTAGTCGTAGAACAGGATAGCCACAGAGTCAAAGCTGGCTTGCTGCAACTAAACCCCACATTACCCTCTTGATACAAATGCATGTATGATAGGATCTGATGTAAGTCTTGCTGAGTACCTTTGTACTCATGTTGCTTTATTTATGTTTTTGCAGCGGAGACTTCGGTCTTACTAGTGTTCTCGTGGACTTCGACAAGTAGCTTGTACCTCAGCTACGATCTCGATCGGATATTGTAGTTAGTCAGGCTTTTCAGCCTTTTTCATTTGTAGATGTCTGTACCCAGACATGTAATGCTTCCGCTTGTTGCTTGTATGCTCTGTATGATGGGTCCTGTGACCCCTGTTTGCAATAAATGCTATGATGGCTCTTCTGAGCCTTTATCTATATGGGTTGTTGAGTTATGCTGTGATGCCATGTTGTACAGCACATACTTGCATGTTATGCGTACATGTAATGTGTATTGCTATGTTTGGGATCTGACTATCTAGTTGTTTATCCTTAGTAGCCTCTCTTACCGGGAAATGTCTCCTAGTGCTTCCACTTAGCCCTGGTAGCATGCTACTACTCTGGAACACTTAGGTTGGCCGGCATGTGTCCTTCGTTCCTGTGTCTGTCCCTTTGGGGAAATGTCACGCGGTGTCTACCGGAGTCCTGTTAGCCTGCTACAGCCCGATTTACCGGTGTCCTGCTAGCCCAGTTGCTACAGCCCGGATTCACTCGCTGATGACCGACATGTTCGTTGCTGGGTCATGTATGCCTGTGCCTGTAAGTTAGTGCCGCTTTGGGTTCACGACTAGCCATGTCAGCCCGGGTTCTTTGTTATATGGATGCTAGCGACACTATCATATACGTGTGCCAAAAGGCGCAAACGGTCCGGGCATAGTAAGGCGACACCCGTGGGAATACTGTGCGTGAGGCCTCAAAGTGATATGAGGTGTTACATGCTAGATCGGTGTGGCATAGAATCAGGGTCCTAACAGCTTTGGTATCAGAGCCTGACTGCCCGTAGGATTACCAAGCTAAACTGGTCGAAGTTAAGTCTAGAAATTCTTCAGTTATGTAAGGGAATTGATTGTGGGAAGGAACGTAAGGCTCTTTTTACTCCTTATACCTCATGGCCTTCTGATCTGAGTCATCCTATCTTTCCGACGGGGTTAAGGAACTAGGCTTTCTCTTCCGTCTATCAGGATCACGTGTTACTACTCCGTAGTCCCATAGGATTGGTTGATCAGAGTCATACCCCAGTTTCGAGTACTTCCGGTGTAGCCTGTTTAATATGATCTCTTGCCACGCCCAAGATGCGACCCTATCCTAAAGGAACTCGAAGGTCCCACCAAGGATAGAAGCGCATCTTGAAGATGCTTTTGCAAGGTGGATATCATTACATCAACATTACATAATAGATGGGGATACATACAAAAGGCATACAATGCCACACGAATACAACATCATCTTACATAAGAGCACCATCCGACTATGGATGAAACAGAAACAGAAACTCAACGACATCCACCCTGCTAGCCCAGGCTGCCGACCTGGAACCTATCCCCTGATCGAAGAAGAAGCAGAAGAAGAACTCCAAAACAAGCAAACATCGCTCTCGCGTCAAGATCATCGCATAACCTGTACCTGCAACTGTTTTTGTAGTAATCTGTGAGCCACGAGGACTCAGCAATCCCATTACCATGGGTATCAAGACTAGCAAAGCTTAAAGGGAAAGGAAGGGGTAAAGTGGTGAGGTTGCAGCAGCGACTAAGCATGACATGGTGGCTAACAACGCAAATAAGAACGAGAAGAGAGCAAGCGGAACGGTCGTCAACTAGCAATTATCAAGAAGTGATCCTGAACTCCTACTTACGTCAATCATAACACAGAAACCGTGTTCACTTCCCGGACTCCGCCAAAAAGAGACCATCACGGCTACACACGCGGTTGATGCATTTTAATTCGGATATGGTGTCAAGTTATCTACAACCGGACATTAACAAATTCCCATCTGCCACATAACCGCGGGCACGGCTCTCGAAAGTTTATACCCTGCAGGGGTGTCCCAAATTAGCCCATGATAAGCTCTCGCGATCAACGAAGGATATTCCTTCTCCCAGGAAGACCCGATCAGTCTCGAAATCCTGGTTTACAAGACATTTTGACAATGGTAAAACAAGACCAGCAAGACCGCCCGATGCACCAACATCCCGATAGGAGCTGCACATATCTCGTTCTCAGGGCAACACCGGATGAGCAATCCGTACAACTAAAACCAGACCTCAAGTTGCCCTGAGGGGGCGCTGCAAAGGGCTCTAGTTCGGACCAGTACTTAGAGAAGCACTGGCCCGGGGGGGCTATGATAAAGAGAACCCTTGGGTTAATTAGTCCCAAGGGAAAGGTAGGTGGTGGTGAGGCAAATGGTAAAACTAAGGTTGGGCCTTGCTGGAGGAGTTTTATTCAAAGCGAACTGTCGAGGGGGTCCCATAAATCACCCGACCGCGTAAGGAACGCAAAATCCAGGAACATAATACCGGTATGACGGAAACTAGGGCGGCAAGAGTGGAACAAAACACCAGGCATAAGGCCGAGCCTTCCACCCTTTACCAAATATATAGATGCATTAATAATATAAGAGATATTGTGATATCCCAACATAACCCTGTCCACCATGGAGCAATCTTCAACTTCACCTGCAGCTAGCAACGCTATAAGAGGGGTTGAGTAAAGCGGTAACATAGACAAACAATGGTTTGCTAGGAAGGGTGTCAAAGGTTAGAGGTTCATGGCAATTTGGGAGGCTTGAAGAACAAGTTATAGGAAGCGCAGCAAAGCGATAGAACGAAGCAACTAGCATAGCAATGATAGTAGTGAGATCCAGGGTAGCGGTCATCTTGCCTGAAATCCCGCTAGGAAGAAGAACGAGTCCATGAAGAAGATGAAGCCACAAAGACAAACCAAGCGCAGATGAACGCATCCTCACGATCGCAACGAAACGGGAACTATCGAGAAGAAGCCCACAACATGGTAAACACACCACACATGAACAAGACATGATGCACAACAAGCATGATGCACAAAGCTAGATGAAGCTACTCATGGCAAGAGACTATGCAAACAAGAGCAACACATCAAAGCAAGTTTGAGGCCGGGAACAACATATAATAATTCCGGTAAGTCCTCATATGCAAATTTAACAATTGGTCCAGAACTGAATAAACCTTATGTTCAAGTTGTTAAACAGCAAGTTAAGATGCACCAAGAGTACCTACACGAAATTCTAGTCAAGTTACATATAAAGTTCATTTAGTTCGGAGCTACGGCCTAGAAGATATGAGCAAAACAACTTAAACATGGCATTTATGCAAAATGCACGCAAAACAAGGATGCAACATGGTAATATGGAACTACATGCAAAATCAAGCAAGTTTCATATAGAGCACACTCAAAACGGAGCAACGGTTCAACACATACACTATACAAGTTATAGCAACAAACTGTCCATAACAGCAACTAGGCATATTACAAGCATCAAAACAGTATGCTACAGCATCCAAACATAATAACAAAAGGCATGGGCATGAAGTACAGGTAAAGCATGACAAAACATGAACACTGAGCTATCTCCAGAAATCAATAGATCATGCTCAAAAAGACATGGAAAGATTGCCAATAATAACAGTTTTAGACTTAGCAGGAATAACATCAGGTTGCAATGTTTAGAGCTATCAAACAACATGTTACAGGAACTTAACATGGCAAAAAAAGGAATGGCATGAATCTACTAATTGCATAGAACAAAAGTCCCTTACTGACCATGAGCCAAAAGGACACAGAAGATATGATGGCACCCATGTAAACATGGCAAGTTATATGACAGATTCATACATGGCAGGAATAACAATAAGTAGGCATGTTGGTGAGCTTGAACCACTCACCACAGAGCAATACATGGCATGGCAAGGAAACCAACAGTAATAAGACATGTTTATGAAGCTAAGCATGGCAAGAGCAAATTCATAGGGTACATGGATCACTAGAAAAGCACATGGCCAAAACTGAACTTCATGTTAACAGGCTGACAGCAACATTATTTAGCAAGTTTGGAGCAATATTACAACATGTTACAGCAGGCTACAAATGCAACCAGGGGCATGAATGGATAGAGCATGACATGTATAACAAAACATCCTTAGTGAACATCTCCAGATTATGCATAGAATAACTAGTAGAAGCATGTTTACATAGCAACAAAATATAACAGAATCAGCCTAGCAAAACAGTAACAGCAAGTACCCTCCTTAACAAGCTCGATGCACTCAGTACACAAGTCACAAAAATACATGGATGGCACCACTGGAAAGATGGCATGGCATAGTTCACAACATATGTAGGACTCAAGTTCATAAGATGCACACATCAATCATGGCAAAAATGACAAAAGTGCATGTTATAACAGTTTTAGCAGATCAACATCAACATGCACTCTTCCAACAGCATTTCGGGCATCAAGAAGAGCTCAAATGAAAATTATGCAATGCAATGAAATGAAGTACTCGTCGAGGCGAACAATTTTACATATTACTCGCACGAAATGGAGCTACATGCATAGAGCTATGATGTGATGAAAATGGCATGATAATGTCAAATCTCAGGGACTTAGCAGATTTTCTCACCCCGGGGAAAAGTCAACGACGGCATGGATCTCGCCGGAAATGAGGAAGAGGAGGTCGCCGGAGTGCGGTAAGGACGGATCCGGCCGTGTGGCCTCCGGATCAGGCCGGATCGGGGCTGGAGGAGCAGGGGGGCCGGCGAGGGCAGGAGTGGAGGAGGCGGCGCAGGCGGGAGCTCGCGTGGCGGCGGGGTCCTCCGGTGACCGGTGCGGGACGAGGGAGGCCGGGTGGCGGCGCGCGGCAGCCGGCGTCGTCGGGCGTGGGCGGAGGGGCACGGCGGCGCGGGGGCGCGCGCGGGGCGCCGCGGTGGTCCGGGGAGGTGGCGGGGAGCGGAGCTCCGGCGGAGGCGGGCGTCGGCGAGCTCGGGCCGGGAGGCGCGGAGCGGCGGCGTCGGGCGGGCCCGACGTGGCCCGGGGCGGGCTCCCCGTGGGCCGAGCGGGCCGCGGCGGCGGGGAGGAGAGAGAGGAGGTGCGGGGACACGTGTCCGGCGGCGGAGTGGACATGTTCGGCGCGCGGAGGTGGAAGAGGCTAGGGTTTGGGGTGTTTGGTCCTGGGATTAGAGGAGGGGTGCACATATTTATAGGTAGGGGAGCTAGGAGTCTCCAAATGGGCTGCGGTTTTCGGCCATGCGATCGTGATCGAACGACCGAGAACATGGAAGAGACTTAGATGGGTTTTGGGCCACTTTGGAAGGGGTGTTGGGCTGCAAAGAGAAAGGGGCTATTGCGGTTACCCTGTTAACCGTTGGAGTATCAAACGACCTCCAAATGGCACGAAACTTGACAGGCGGTCTACCGGTGCTATACCAAGGCCGCTTGGCAAACCTCGGTCCATTCTGAGAACGTTTAACACCCTCACAAGAGAAGAGGCAAAAAGGGGACGCCGAATGACATATGAGTGCCGGATCACAAAACGGACAACGGGGAAAATGCTCGGATGCATGAGAGGAAAGCGTATGCAAAATGAAATGCACATGATGACATGATAAAATGCAACACGCATGCAAAAGACATGGCAATGACGGCGAATAACTGGCGGACACCTAGCGCATCAAATCCGGGGCGTTACACCTGTTTAATATGATCTCAGAACCTTAAGTGGTGATATTGAGTATGTTACTACCCCATTTTAGCAGGATGTCTCATTCTGAGCATTTTACTACCATTATGCTGCCGGAATTTCCCTAGGAGTTCGAGAGATACTAATTTCCTTGTCCTACATTCTACAATCTATAGTTGATGCTGATCTGTCCTTGGTTTCGTTTCTCAGGATGTCATCAGTTAAGCGAAGTTCTGTTGCTCGTAGCCAGAACCACGGAGATGGTAGGGATGAGGATCCTCCTGACCAGCCTTCGTTGGCAGAGTTGGATGAGGATCCTCCTAACCTCTTGTTGACACGTATTGAGGAGAACACCGCACATCAGTCCAAAGGGTCTGTAACCATTCATGACTTCATTCGCTTGCACCCACGTACCTTTCATCATTCCATCGAGCCACTCGATGCAGATGACTGGCTCTGTAGCATCACTCATAAGCTGCGTTCTGCGAACGTAGCTGAAGATGACAAGGTCACCTATGCCACATACCACCTGGAAGGTCCTGCTAGTCTTTGGTGGCAGAACTATGAGGCTATGCTTCCAGCTGGCCAGATTCCTACCTGGAGGGATTTCACCGAGGCTTTTCACGAGCATCACATTCCTAAAGCCCTCATCGATCGCAAGAGAGAAGAGTTCTGTAGTTTCACCCAGGGTAAGATGGCTGTTGATGCTTATAGTAGAGAGTTTGAGAACCTCGCCCGCTATGCTTCAGAAGAGGTGTCCACGGACGCCAAGAAGCAGGATAGGTTCCGGAAGGGTCTCAACCCCAAGTTGCGGCGTGATCTCCACCTGCATCATTGTGATACATTCCAAGCTCTTGTGAACAAGGAAATTAATGCAGAGACATCTCAGCTCACTTATGAGGAGTCTCGTAAGCACACCCGTGATTTGGGATCTTCCTCCGGTTCTAGTTCTCAGAAGTGCCGGATTTGGGTTCCAAACTCCGCTCTTCCTTCCGGATATACACCGAGACCATCCTATGTGGTGCCTTTCCCAGCTCAGTCGTATGCTCCACCCAGGCATGTTGGTAGACCGCTTGTCAGTGCGGGTCCACATCCAACTTCAGGGACTTGCTTCACATGCAGGAAGCCAGGACACTATGCACGTGACTGCTCTCAGACTAGTTATGCTCCACCCCAGTCCGAGAAGTCTGTTGGCTGTGTTAAGCCACTTGGCAAGATAAACAGTGTCACGTCAGCTCCCACTGAACGTGGACGTGTGCATCACGTCTCAGCTAAAGACGCTCATGATGATTCAGATGTCGTTCTTGGTACACTCCTTGTTAATTGCCATCCAACATCGGTTTTGTTCGATACTGGAGCGTCTCACTCCTTCATTTCTGAAAGCTATGCCAACTTGCACAACATGTCATTTTGTGATATGCCCTCTCCGCTGGTCATTCAAACTCCTGGATCCAAATGGCAAACTTCTAGTGTAAGCCATGGTACTGAAATCCTTGTTGACAGACTTGTATTCCTTGCATCACTTATAGCCCTCAAGTCTACAGATATTAACATCATCTTGGGTATGGACTGGATGAAAGCTCATTATGCCAAGATTGATTGTTACACCAGATCTGTTCAGCTTACACACCCATCTGGCAAGATAGTCACTGTCTCCACTAAAGTTGCAAAGCGTGAGCTCTATTCTCTTAATGCCAGCCCTCTTCCAGACCTTGAAGATATCTCGGTAGTCCGTGACTTTCCGGACGTCTTTCCAGAGGAACTACCAGGTGTTCCACCTGACAGAGATGTAGAGTTCGTCATAGATCTCATCCCAGGAATCGCCCCAATTTCTAGGAGACCTTACGAAATGGAACCCTTAGAACTAGCCGAGCTTAAGAAACAACTTGATGAGTCCTTGCAAAAGGGTTTCATCCGTCCTAGTTCTTCTCCTTGGGCTTGCCCCGTCCTCTTCGTCAAGAAGAAGGATGGTACGGACCAGATGGTTGTAGATTATCGTCCCGTTAATTTGGTCACGATAAAGAACAAATATCCGCTTCCCAGGATCAACGACCTGTATGATCAGCTCGTTGGATCCTCAGTCTTCTCCAAGATGGATTTGAGGTTAGGCTACCACCAAATCAAGATCAGAAACGGGGACATCCCCAAGACAGCCTTTGTCACTTGTTATGGCCAGTACGAGTACACCGTCATGTCTTTCGGTCTAACCAATGCTCCAGCTACCTTCTCCCGCTTGATGAACTCGATCTTCATGGAGTACCTAGATAAGTTCGTCGTGGTTTACCTCGATGATTTTCTTATTTACTCGAAGAACGAGGAAGAGCATGCCGAACATCTTAGACTTGTATTAGAAAAACTCAGAGAGCACCACCTTTATGCCAAGTTCTCCAAGTGTGAATTTTGGTTGCCAGAAGTGACCTATCTGGGCCACGTGATATCTGGTAAGGGTATTGCTGTCAATCCCGAGAGAGTTAAGGCCGTTCTTGATTGGACTCCACCTGAAACCGTTAAACAAGTTAGGATTTTGCTTGGTCTAGCCAGATATTGTCGCCGCTTTGTTGAGAACTGCTCTAAAGTGGCCAAACCCCTCACAAAACTTCTCAAGAAAGATAAAAAGTTTGAGTGGTCCCCACAGTGTGAGTACAGTTTTCAGGAACTGAAAAGACGCCTGACTTCTGCTCCCATACTTGTGCCACTGGATTTCACTAAAGACTTTGTTATCTACTGCGACGCCTCATGACAGGGACTAGGTTGCATTCTTATGCAGGATCGTCATGTGATTGCTTATGCATCTCGACAGTTGCATCCACATGAGGAGAATTATCCTACACATGATCTAGAGCTTGCAGTCGTAGTCTATGCACTCAAGACCTAGCGACATTACCTTCTTGGTAAACGTTGCGAGATCTACACCGATCACCAGAGTCTCAAGTATATATTCACCCAACCAGATTTGAACCTTAGGCAAAGACGTTGGCTGGAGTTGATCTCAGATTATGATCTAGGGATTACCTACACCCCAGGCAAAGCTAATGTCATGGCTGATGCGCTAAGTCTTAAATCCTATTGCAACAATCTCATGTTGCAGCAGGGTCAACCACTTCTTCATGAGGAATTCTGTAATCTTAACCTTCACATTGCTCCTCACGGATTCCTTTCTACCTTGGTGGCGAAACCTACTATTGTGGATCGTATCATAGAAGTCCAGAAGCATGATATGGGAATCTCCCGAATCAAGAAAAATATCTCCAAGGGAGTAGCTGGTTGTTTCTCTATGGATGAATGAGGTGTTGTTTACTTTGGGAACTGCTTGGTGGTTCCCAAGAGTCAGCAGATGCAACAATTGATTCTTAAGGAGGCGCATGAATCCCCTCTCACGATTCATCCCGGTAGTACTAAGATGTATCAGGACCTACGCCAGAGGTTCTGGTGGACTAGGATGAAGAGAGAAATCGCCGACTTTGTTGCTAATTGTGACGTTTGTCGTCGCGTTAAGCCAGAGCATCAAAGGCCTGCTAGCACCCTTCAACCTCTACCCATTCCTGAGTGGAAATGGGATAAAGTTGGTATTGACTTCATCACCGGCTTTCCCAGGACCAAGAAAGGGAATAATGCTATCTTCGTAGTCGTTGATCGTCTTTCCAAAGTGGCTCACTTCCTTCCTGTTCGAGAGAGTATCACTGCTAGCCAGCTTGCTGACTTATACATTTCTCGAATAGTGTCCCTCCATGGTGTTCCACTAGAGATCAATTCAGACCGTGGCAGTCTTTTCACTTCTCATTTCTAGGAGAGTTTCCAGACTGCCATGGGAACCCATCTTTCCTTCAGTACCGCTTTCCACCCTCAATCAAGTGGTCAGGTGGAACGGGTCAATCAAATTCTCGAAGACATCCTTAGAGCTTGAGTTATCTCATTCGGTATGGACTGGGAGAAATGTCTTCCTTTCGCCGAGTTTACTTATAACAATAGCTATCAATCCAGTCTCAAGAAAGCTCCTTTTGAGATTCTCTATGGACGAAGATGTCGAACACCCTTGAACTGGTCAGAAACCGGTGAAAGACAATTCTTTGGACCGGACATGATCCAGGAGGCAGAAGAGCAAGTTCGCATCATTCGTGAGAATTTGAAAACAGCCCAGTCTCGTCAAAAGAGCCAGTATGATCGTCATCATAAGGATATGACTTATGAAGTTGGCGACAAAGCTTACCTTCGGGTTACTCCTTTGAAGGGTACCCATCGATTCGGTATCAAGGGCAAGTTAGCTCCTCGTTACATTGGTCCTTTTCGCATTCTCGCTAAACGAGGAGAGGTTGCCTACCAGTTGGAACTACCCCCACATCTTTCTCGAGTCCATGATGTCTTCCACGCCTCTCAACTCAGGCGTTGCTTCTCGGATCCTATCCGCGGAGTGGACCACGAAACGCTTGATCTCCAAGATAACCTCACATAACAAGAGTATCCAGTTCGCATTCTTGATCAAGCAGAGCGTGTTACCCGATGTCGTAACATCAAGTTTCTCAAGGTTCAGTGGTCTCATCATTCTGAAAGAGAAGCTACTTGGGAGCGAGAAGATCGTCTTCGACTGGAGTACCCCACTTTCTTTCCGTCGACCCCAGAATCTCGGGACGAAAGTCTTTCAAGTGGGGGCGAGTTGTCACATCCCTAGTTCTGGTATGCTCAAGACTAGCTAGTCATTTGTGCATCATGTTTAAATTCCATTTAAATTGGAAATGGGGATTTGTGAAACCCTCAGAATCATTTCTGGAAATGACCCAGATAAAAATTGCACCAAAAAGGTCCAAGAAAATGTTCATGTTGCTCTCTGAAAATATTGGGCAGAGATAAAAATCAAACCAATATTTTTAGGAGCTCATAAGTATTTATTTTGGGCATTTTGAATTAATGCATTTATTTGCATTGGATATATATATGTTATATATATAACTAGCAGGTGCACCCGCGCAATTGGGCGGCTAGAGTAGTTTTTGTTATGTTTTATATATGGGACAGTTGATGTTTTCTGTTTGAATGTATGGATTTGTACATATAGTGTATGTAATTTTATAATAATTTTTATTTCACACCTTGTTCATTTTTACAGCCTCATTAATCATATTTATTTTCCAATTTCTCTATCTACTCTTATTTTAGTTTGGCCTCACATTTTGTTCTTTTTTTTATCGCATTAAATGACATCCGTTTTGAATTGTTTATGGTAGTTTGAGAAATGCAAAAGTTGTTTATTTTCCAACATGAATTTTGGCATGTAATTTATATATATTTCCCTAACATTGAAAAATGTTTGTTGATTCTTACTAATCTTGCTGATTATCTACAGGTGAAAAATCTAAAGATTTAGATCATATGATCCTTTGAATAACAATGTATAAGTTTCATCTATTTTTTTCGGGAAGTCTAAGTTCCATATTTTAAGAGCATTTTTCACCGGCAAAAAAGAAAGCATATTTTTATGGTTTTTATGTTTTCTAGGATCTGTGTATTCGATACCGAGAACTAAAAAAAAATATTGTACCCAATCTTGCATAGCCCATGTATCATGTGTCATGCCGAACGTACTTTTCTGTAAGCCCATGAGTGAAGATGATTACCACTCCGTATAATATTTTTTCTAAGTAAAACAGCCTGTACTCCCCAGTCCCAGTCATTTACATAAAACTCTCAGCCCTAAAAAAATATCTACATAGAACTCTCTCTCTCTCCGTGAAAAAAAGAACTCTCCTCTCCTCCCGTACGATCCCCACCAGGCTCCTCATACACATCCGCCATTTCTTCCGATTTGCCGCCGGCGAAGGACGGCGTCTTTGTGCCCCATCAGGAAACTAATCCTCACGCTATCCCAGATCCACATGTCGCTTCTTTTCTCCTGATTTTTCTTCCTTGGTGGTGGCACATGTGGCTGGGTGAGTGTGTGGATCTCGGCGAACTCGTCGACTCTGGCAACGCGGTCATGGAGATGTCCAGTGGGAACGCGGGCTGCGCTGCTCAAACTTGTCGTGCCCGGAGGCTCTAGATGTTGGGGCCGCGGAGGCATTGAGGGAGCTCACAGAGGAAGAAATATCTGCAAGACGTGAGTATCTTCTGTGAGTGTTGTTGCCCTCCTGCTGCCCGGACTTCTACCAAATGTAAGTGTTGTTTCAACCATATAAGTTTTTTTTGAAGTTAAATGATCTAGAAATCAGAATAAGATTTTATCTTTCCATTACTAAACAACTTTTCGTGTGAAATCAGAAATTATACAAAAACTTTGTGTGTGGAGAAGTGCACTTATACTTGTTTTCTGAATTCTGTAGTAGAGAACACAGTAAAGCAAACATATGGATCTATTGGAATTAAGTCTAACTGAACCTAGCAAGAGACCCTTGCATTTAATTATTGATTGACAGTAAAAAAAGGAGGTTTAGATGCACTTTTACTGAGGTAGGTAGCAAAAGCATCAGCTTAATGTGAAACATGCATGCGTCTAGCTGCAGGTTAAGTTTTCAAGTTCAGCGATTTATGTGCGGCTATTTTTCTTGTTGGTTTCTTACATCTTAATTACCACGTATAGGCACTGCTATATGGTGAACATATACAATGTTATATGGTGCACACACAAATGCAAGATCCGAATTAGCTACACATATGGTTTCTTATCTTGCTTATGGAATCTTGTCGGCTAATATGATTTCAGAATCATGTTTATCAAAGTGGTTATTATCCAAACTTTGTAATAAGATTTTAAAACTTTTGCCCACGTAGAAAGGAAGCTACATGTACACACTTGTTAACATCTATATGCATGAAATCAGTGTATGGCAATAATAATATGCATTGTCATGTTCTTACTAAGGTCATGATTTACCTCTTCCACATCTCATCTCTCAGTGTCTGGCTATGTTTCTATATTGTTTTGAGAAATTGCTGCCATGAGATCAAGTCTAAACATTGTTCAGTCTCGCCTTATCATCTCGTTTCCTTTGCCCCGACATGTTCTAATTGCATTCCTTGATTACGACAATACAGTTGCAATCATACTAATCTTTTGGTTATTAATTACTATGTAACTTGCTCATCTAAGAAAATGTAACTACTCATTGAAAATTGCTAAAATATCCTTTCATTGTAATTTACAGAATTATTTTTTATGGACTTCATATAGAATATCTATGATTCTTTTGCAAACATTTTGTATTGCCAAATTAATTTAAAAAATAATTTTTGTGGTGTTCACCAGATACAATGTTTTCTTAACTCATCTAATGTAGATCTTGTGAGAATCTATGGATTTGATATTTCAATTAGCTGGGCGCTCATCGCTTTTGTATTCAATGCGCGGTAGTTTGATAAGTGTATGGGATATTTTGATGTGTTAGCTATGGTATCATAGATGTCTATGTTCTTATTTGTCGTGCAAGTATGGAGATAAGCTTGCATACATGTATGCTAGCTTTCCTGTTTGCATCCGTGCATGTGGGAGTTGCAAAACAGTGTTAAAAAAAGTTGCAAAAATAAGATTTGCATTCAATTAGAATCCTAGATAGACAGGGACACCAGCTCTTCCAAGTTCGGCATACATGTCCGGAAAAGACTCATATATATTTTCAATATTATCCGATAAGGCGTTTTTTATTTGTTATAGACCTTCCTGCCTTTTTTCGGCTGTGTATGTGCTTTTTATTCCTGAGAACAGACCTCGCGTAGATTGCTCTTTTTAGTTGTTTTCATTTTCTAACTAATGTCTATGTATGCGTGTTGGACTCCCCTATACGTGTGTTATCTCAAAAAAGTTGGTGTGCTTTTTCTTTTTGAGTTGAAGTTGGTGTGCTTTTCTAACTAAAATGTGTACGTATGCATGTTGGACTTCCCTGTACGTCCTCTCTTGGAAAAAAAAAGAATTCCTCGTACACATGTCAATGATCTGTTGTGTACGCGCTCTATGTCTTACGTAACCTTTTCATCTTTAAAGCTCATCCGCTATAATAAGAATTAATGGAGTATATACTTTTAAACTAATAAGTACCAATTGATTGTTGTCATACAGAAAGGAAGCTACATGTACACACTTGTTAACATCTGTATGCATGAAAGCAGTGTATGGCAATAATAATATGCATTGTCATGCTCTTATTTTGTGTTTACGAAAATAATAAGAAATCCAATCTATAACATCCTTTTTGTACAGTATTTCCGGCCATAAATCTAAAACATGGACGTCACACTTTTGAACCATACATTGTATTGTTTAATCATGATTATTTATCCTTCATATGCATTTGTTTGTATAACAAAAAATTAGAAGATCGCTTTGTATACTATATTCTTTGCGCTATCTTCGCCTGGGTACTCCGTGTTGTCAATCAACACCTTTAATCCTTCTCTGGTTGTGACTCTTGATAATGCTACATATAATTGCCCATGGAAGAAGACTTGCTTAGGCAAATATAGGCCCACCTTGTTTAGGGATTGACCTTGGCTTTTTGTTATGGTCATTGCGAAATAAACTGATAGAGGATATTGCCTTCTTTTCAGCACAAAGGGCCACTTTGAGTCGCTTGGTGACATAATGATTATAGGTATGTATACCTTGTCACCGACGTGTGTTCGTGTGATTATTTGTGCCTCAATGTACCTTTTTTCCCAGCTGTGTGATAGTCATTCTTGTGCCATTGCATAAACCGGCTGCTTGTTTCGTAGGAGCATCACCTGCAAACCTACCTTCAATTTTAGCTCGTGGACTGGAATTCCTGGGAAGATCATGTTGCTAAGGAGCTCTGTTGCACACATATTCTCCATTGTGTTGTAATTCATTGTTTCCTTGCACACAGTGTCCAAGTATAGGTATTTCATCTCTTCACCTTGTAATTCGCTCATTATGTAGTCATTTATCGTAACTGTTTCATTCCTTGGACACAAGATTGCTCTTTCTTCGAGAAATTCACGGTTACGATAGTCTTGCTGCAAGTTTGGGTACGTGCTTTTTACTATCTCTTCTTTGCGGTCTTCTCCTTTATGTAGAACTATGTCTTTAGGTATTCTTACCCAATCATCTCCTTCGTTTTTTTCATCGCAGATCGTAATATCCATTCTGCAAATTCGGCCACATTTTGCTTTTCTATTGGATCTTCTGACAGACTTTAGCCGCATGTTTTCAGTTAGTCTAAATATTTCGAAGTACTTCCATAGGTATGACCTTTTGACCGAGGCATTTACTATCTGCTCTCTCTTTTCCTTTGTTATGACTTGAAATATTTGTCTGAAGTCACCTTCTAGCACAACTTTCATGTCACCAAATGACCTTTCTTCACTATTTTGGTTTGTGAACCTTAGAATATCCCTAAGGCTATTTTCTAGTGCATTGAAGCAGTGTTTGTTTGCCATAGGAGCCTCGTCCCATAGTATTAGTGAGGTCTTCTTTACCAGTTCAGCCAAATGTGAGCCTTGTTTTATCTCACATGTTGATTCTTCCATGGTATTTATTGAAATGTGGAATCTTGAGTGCGCTATTCTTCCACCTTGTAGGAGCAAAGCTGCAACGCCAGATGATGCTAACGCAAGCACTTTCTTTCCCTCTGACCGTAGCTTCGTTGTAATTGCTTTCCACAGATAAATTTTGCCTGTGCCACCGTAGCCTTCTACAAATATCTATTTTCCAAGTCCTTTCGCAACTGATTCCATTATTGCATCAAAGGTCATTTTCTGACCATGGTTAACATTGCTTATTATGGTTTGGTGCTCATTCTTTAGTGCCTCCATGCCATAGCTAAGTTTTTCGTTTATCATTCTGTTCCCAAGTTCTTCAAGTTCTGTAGCATTTGGTAGTTCTGTATTTGGATAGTCCTTTAGTGTCTTTCCTTCTTGCCTCATTAGTTTGTCTATCTCAATCAGAGCATATGCCTTTTTCTGTGAATCAGTGAGCTACAGCATAGGAAAGTTAAGGATAATTCTTCTTTTGTACTGGATATCTTTAGACAGTGCCTCCCATGTTGATTCCCTCAACATCTTTGGGCTGGTCACCTCACAATGGCATAAAATTGTGGTGAATAATTGTCGTAATTGTGTCCCTGAGACCCAGCATTATGCTTCATTGATGCATTCAATCCACTCACTGTCGTCATCAAGAAATCCAAGCGCTTGGCATGCTTATTTGTATGTTGGGTGAACAGCTCCATTAACGGTTCCAATATCCTGAATGATGTGCATCCTTTCTTGGTGTTTAGAAGCATTCTCATATAATACCGGTTGCCACTTGCAGAGTTTGCATAGTAGATTCTTCCAATAGCGAAGCCCCGTTTCGGCTCCTCAAGTTTTGGTTTCGCTTTTCCATAAAAATTTTGATGGGAATTCTGCATAGGTTAATTCTTTTCCCGCCTCATGTATTTTGTTTGCCTCCATCAACTCAGTGAACTTAGTACTCGTGGATCCTGGCCTTCTACTATCTTATCAATGTCAGTCGAGTCTAGAAAAATAACTTCTTGATCATTTTCAATGTGGAATGGTAGTCTCTTGACTGGTGGATCACGATGGTGTGTAGATCAAACTGGAATATCCACCAGTATGCTCCAGTTGTTGATATGTATCTCATCTCTAGGTATTTCTTGATGTCATCATAGTCGTTTGCCGCATCTCTTTCCTTTAGTAAGGCCATTACCTGATCGTCATCTTTATGGATGTTCTTAAATAGGTACTTGATTGACCTGGGCCTGTTGCACCACTTGACATTTATGTGACCTTGGAATTGACCAAAAGGTTGCGGTTGTATGGTACGACAAATCTGTTGTTGAGCATTGCTCCTCCCTTTTTGATCTTCCTTCCATTGTCTCACCTTCTATATACTGGAAACCCATCCTCATGGATTGTGGTATCGACATTGTATCCTTTTGGGAAGTGTTTAGTGCATCTGTTGTCGATCATGCATGGTGATTTTGTATTTGCCTCTCTGCAAGGCCCGTGCATCATGAAATTTTCAACAGCTTCATATCCGTCCGGATCAACATCTTTGTCCGAGATCTCCGCACTGATTGTTTGGTCAATTTCTGATGATCCTTTGCACTTATATCATATCTAGGCTAATAAGCTCATCAGTGGTAGGATTGACTGAATACCACATTCGTATTTGTTTTACTTGATGAATGTTCCAGTTCAGTCCCGTTGTATTTAAGTCGCTCAACTTCTTGCATGTCATAGTGTTTTGCCTTGAATATTAATAGGGAGCAATTTGTCAATTGATATAGTGTTTATAAAGATTCTAACCGGAGAAAATAAGACTGTTACTAACAATTACCAAATTATCTGATGATTTAGGCCAAAAGTGCTTTGGCGTCACTTCTTCCGAGGTCGATTGGAGTAGCTGGGCATGGCTTTGTCATGCGTTGAGTGTGCTTTGGCGTGACTTCGTCGGACGTAGAGTGAAGCGGCTGGAGGTGGCTTTGCGTATCAAATGTCGAGTTGCCCAGTTGCGTGTGATGTCTTCAAGCCATCTGAGTTGCCGAGTCGCGTGTGATGTCTTCAAGCCATCTTGGTTGCCGACATCAAAAATTTTGGTGTGTGCTTCTACGGCCGGCTGTACTTGTTTATATATGGGTGGAGGTGCGTGGGTTGAGGTGGCCGAGACCGTGAAAGCAGATCGGAAACCTGTCTTTTTTTCATGTCTTGGTTCCTGTTTTGGAACTTCCTCACGTGAGGTCTGGTTAGGTCCAATCGTTGTCCTTATTTGTTTAGGTTTCCTACTATTTTTGCTTCCTTGACCCATTGATTAAAAGATTTTTTTTTTCTGCGGGCTAGTTGACGATTTGGATGGAACCTATGTGCACTATTTGTACGTGGCATGTTATACTACTTGTACATGTACATATTTTTACGTAACGTAATGGCTTGTTGCCTTTTGTTTTAAGTATATAATAGATATATGTCCAAAAATTGTGCCACTTGTTGGGGAGCTCTGGAATAATACCACTAGTTCCTACAAAAAATGGCATAAGAAAATAAAATGATTTAGTATTTTTATTAAATCAAAACAAATGTCAGAAAATAGAAAAGAGAAACAAAAACAGAAAAAGCTTACCTGGCGCTTACCTACAGCGGCCTGGCGCCTCCGGCCGGCCCGTTCCTGTTTTGGCCTAGCCCACCAGGGGCATAGCCGTCTTCCTCCTCTTGCCAGTAGGCACAGGGGAAGCGGTGCCCGACGCCGTGCGCGCCGGCACGCAGCTGCCTGCCTGGCGTCCTCCTCGTCGCCCTGGAACGCCCAGATGACGCCACACGCCCCCGGACCCTCTCACTCTCCCCCAGTCCTCTTCTCTCCTCTCCCTCGCTTTCTCTCTCGCGTTCGAACGCGCCCGCCGCCGCCGACGAGCACCACCTCGGCCACCAGCCACCCCTCGCCTGCCGCTGTGCCCAGAAGCTCCGCCACATCGCCGGCTACCTCTCCATCAAGCCACGCGCCTCGGGAGGCCCTGGAGAGTCGCCATCGCCGCCGTCTTCATCTCCGGTCGCCGGAGATCGTCTTCGCCGCCCCGCCGTCTTCAGCGCGTCCCCGAGCTCGTCGACAAGCCCGTTGAGTCCGTTGTGAGCCTCTGCTCCGTCTCCCTCTTCCCTTCCTCCATTCTCGCGCCGTAGCCCCCTTTCCCCGCCATGGCCGTAGCTTCCCGCCGCCGTCCATGTCGCCGCCGTTGCCCTGGTCACCGCAGCCCGCAACCGAGCGCGTCACCGTGCTCCTGGTGCCACGAGGGTGCCGTAGAGCCCCTCGGGTGGCCTCCCCGTGCCCCGCAGCCTGCTCCCGCTCGAAGCCGTGCTCCGGCCGCCGCCGCGAGCTTCGCTCCGGCGAGCTCCGCCGCCCCCGCAGCCTCCCGTCTGCTCCCCTAGATGCGGACGAGCCCGGGCTACGCCCCGGTGCCCTTAGCTGCCGCCCCCGTGGCCTGTAACACGGACGCCGCCGCGTCCTGAGGTCGCCGCCGATGACCTCGCCGGCCTGACATGCGGGCCCTGTCGGCCAGGTGATTAGCTTAGCTCTAAACACCATTTAAGCTAACTCTGATGCTGACAGTGGGCCCCTGCGCCCTAATCTTTTAATTAGATTAGTAAAACCCCCTTGTTTAACACTGTGTCACTGACGTGTGGACCCCACACGTCAGGTTTGACCTGGTCAGCACCGTTGACCTGCTGACGCAGGCATGACGTCATGCTGACGTAGTTATCCATTTTCTGGATTTAATTTAAATCAGGAAATTCCAGAAAATGATATAAACTTCAAAAATTCGTAGAAATTCAACCGTAGCTCAGATTGAAATAATTTATATATGAAAAATTATCAGAAAAATGCAATCTATTCATTTGTACTAGTTTGATGCATGACAAACCAACTTATACCTACTGTATAAGTGAAACACTAAAATGGCATATATAAGAGCTTAATTTGGAGTTGCATTTGAACCCTTGATTCAAATGGACTTCATTCAATTTGATTACTAGTTGCATTAGCTCAAACAGCATCACATCTACATGCCATGTTCATGCATCATATTGTTGCATATGTTTGTGTATTGATTGCCGACACCGTTCCTTCTCAATAGGTCTTGCTCCGAAGAGTGCTCGATAGTACCTGTCTGTGAAGCAGTGCCTCCTCTGTTGATCTACTAGGCAAGCAAACCCCCTTGTTCATTCCAATACAATCCTACTCTCTCGCTCCTGCTCTCAGTTATTGCATTAGGACAACAACGATTCAACTGCTACTTTGTGCTGCGGTAGTTGAACCCATTCCTCTACATGACCTGTCATTGCCATAGTAAATGGTTGAAACCCACTAGCATGTGTAGGAGTTGATTGAAGCCATTGTTGTGTTCCTACCATGCCATGCCTGCTATTGCTTAGAGTGTGTCAGGTCTGATTCATTGGGAATGAATTGGAGTATAGTGCTATATGTTCTGATGCTGAGAGTGAGCGTGTGAACACGATTTGGTAAAGGTAGCAGTGAGAGGCCATGTAGGAGTACATGGTGGGTTGTCTCACTAGAACCGTCCTTAAGCACTGAGTTCTATGTATGTTTTCCAATGACTCGATACTACCACACATTGGGTTCGGGCAACTCGGCCCCTCTCGACTTATTAACCAACTTGGTCTCTGTCCAGGAGTCGCAACTAGTTTCTGGTGTTTGTAGGTAGTGTTAGTAGTCTACCAAGTGGCACCCGGCCAGGTGGGCTTGGGAAAGACTAGGCACAGTGGCACGGTGTACCAAGTGGCACCCGGATGGTGGGCTTGGGAACCCTGCTCACATCGTTTGGGGCTGTGAGCGACACCCCGGCTGGATCTCCTTGCGGATGGAACCCGAATAGGCGATAAACCTGGACTAGAATCTTGTGTGGTTAGTCAGCTCGTGGCCGACTCCCTCGCTAGGCTTCCGCTTGAAGGTTGCTGAGATACACGACGTGTACATGGTGGTAAGTGGCGAGGTCGTGTGTGAAGAAGTACACCCCTGCAGGGTTAACATGATCTATTCGAATAGCCGGGTCCGCGGTTATGGACTTCTTGGATGCTTACATGGTACATAGACAACTTGAAGTGGATACTCTAAAATGCTCAAGACAAGTGTGAGTGCTACGGATGGCCTTCTCGTAGGGAGACGGGGATGAATCCATAATAGTGTATTGTGTGGTGATTAGTGGACTCGTGTGCGCCATACCACCTCAAAGAAGTTCTGGTAGTCGTAGAACAGGATAGCCACAGAGTCAAAGCTGGCTTGCCGCAACTAAACCCCACATTACCCTCTTGATACAAATGCATGTATGATAGGATCTGATGTAAGTCTTGCTAAGTACCTTTGTACTCATGTTGCTTTATTTATGTTTTTGCAGCGGAGACTTCGGTCTTACTAGTGTTCTCGTGGACTTCGACAAGTAGCTTGTACCTCAGCTACGATCTTGATCGGATATTGTAGTTAGTCAGGCTTTTCAGCCTTTTTCATTTGTAGATGTCTGTACCCAGACATGTAATGCTTCCGCTTGTTGCTTGTATGCTCTGTATGATGGGTCCTGTGACCCCTGTTTGTAATAAATGCTATGATGGCTCTTCTGAGCCTTTATCTATATGGGTTGTTGAGTTATGCTGTGATGCCATGTTGTACATCACATACTTGCATGTTATGCGTACGTGTAATGTGTATTGATATGTGTGGGACCTGACTATCTAGTTGTTTATCCTTAGTAGCCTCTCTTACCAGGAAATGTCTCCTAGTGCTTCCACAAAGCCCTGGTAACTTGCTACTGCTCCGGAACACTTACGTTGGCCGGCATGTGTCCTTCTTCGTTCCTGTGTCTGTCCCTTCGGGGAAATGTCACGCGGTGTCTACCGGAGTCCTGTTAGCCTGCTACAGCCCGGTTTACCGAAGTCCTGCTAGCCCAGTTGCTACAGCCCAGATTCACTCGCTGATGACCGACACGTTCGTTGCTGGGTCATGTATGCCTGTCCCTGTAAGTTAGTGCCGCTTTGGGTTCACGACTAGCCATGTCAGCCCGGGTTCTTTGTCATATGGATGCTAGCGAAACTATCATATACGTGTGCCAAAAGGCGCAAACGGTCCCGGGCATGGTAAGGCGACACCCGTGGGAATACCGTGCGTGAGGCCGCAAAGTGATATGAGGTGTTACATGCTAGATCGGTGTGGCATAGAATCGGGGTCCTGACAACATCTTAGTGTTTCCTGGGTGAATTGAATATGGTGAATCGTGGGCCTCTTGCAGAATCAACTTCCTGATCTCGGGGTCATTAGGCACATATACACGATCCTCAAACCATAAAGTGTCGTGCTCATCCTCACGAAATCCTTTAGCCTTTCCTTTTCTCATCCTTTCCTTTATCTTGACAATCTCCTTGTCAGTCTTCTGAGCTTCTCCGATCTAACCCATCAAAGTGGACTGAATTTCTAATGCCGCTACATAACCTCACGGGACCATCTCCAAGCATAACTCGCGAAGATCATCTTCTAACTCCTTAGGTAATCCTCCCGTCATGAGCGTGTTAACATAACTCTTGCGGCTCAACGCATCTGCTACTACATTGGCCTTTCCAGTTTGATAGTGTAATTTCATATCATATCCTTGATCAGCTCCAACCATCTCCTTTGTCGGAGGTTCAACTCCTTCTGCATGAAGATATATTTCAAACTCTTATGATCCGTGTATACCTCACAATGGTTTCTGATGAGAAAATATCTCCATGTCTTCAGCGCATGCACTACGGCTGCTAACTCCAAATCATGCGTAGCCTAATTCAACTCATGAGGCTTAAGCTGTTGTGAGGCATATGAAACAACTCTTCCTTCCTGCATAAGCACTACTCCAAGTCCTCGACGTGAAGTATCACAACACACTTGATAATCCTTGCATTGATCTGGGAGAATCAGCACTGGGGCTGTAACAAAACATTTCTTCAACTCCTCAAAACTGGCTTCACACTCCTCAGTCCATTTAAACTTAGTATCCTTCTTCAATAACTCTGTCATGGGCTTTACAATCCTGGAGAAACTTTCAATGAACCTTTGATAATATCCTGCGAGTCCAAGAAAACTCCTGATCTCTCCAACTGATGTCGGTGCCCCCCATTTAGTCACAGAAGCAACCTTGGTAGGTTCTACTACTATTCCTTCTCCGGATATAACATGTCCGAGAAATCCAACTTCCTTTAACCAAAACTCACATTTGCTGAACTTGGCATACAACTGCTGTTCTCTGAGCTTCTCAAGAACCAAATGCAAATGCTCCTTATGCTCCTCTTCATTCTTTGAGTAGACCAATATATCATCAATGAACAACACGATGAACTTATCCAAAAACTCCATAAACAGCTTGTTCATCATGTTCATGAAATAGGCAGGCGCGTTAATCAGACCAAATGACATAACGGTATACTCATAAAGCTCGTACCTTGTGGTAAAAGTTGTCTTTGGTATATCCTGCTCTCGAATCTTGAACTGGTGATAACCCGATCGAAGATCAATCTTAGAGAATACTTTAGCTCCTTGCAACTAGTCAAACAAATCATTGATCATCGGTAGAGGGTATTTTGTTCTCGATCGTCACCTCATTCAATGCACAATAATCAACAACCATCCTTAAAGAGCCATCCTTCTTCTCCACTAGAAGCACTAGGGCTCCCCAAGGTGATGAACTTGGTCGAATGTAACCTTTATCCAGTAAATCCTTAATCTGCTTCTTAATTTCCTCCAGATCCTGTGCGGGCATCCGAGACGGTCTCTTTGATATTGGCCCGGTGCCTGGCAATAGCTCAATCAAACACTCAATGTCTCGATCCGACGGCATGAGTGGTAACTGCTCCGAAAATATGTCGGGGTAATGCTTCACCACTGGTACTTCCTCCTGTACTACTCCTGATAAGGAATTTACTTGAGTCCTCTTTGGCACATGTCGGGACACATACTTGATCCTCCTTCCTTCTAGGGTGGTGAGGAATATCGACTTACTAGCACAATCAATGTTTCCTCCATACTTCGATAACCAATCCATGCCTAATATTATATCCAATCCTTGTGATTCCAACATTATTAGGTCCGAGGGAAACACATGTCTGCCAATTGTCAAGGGTAACCGATCACACCATCGGCTGGCCATATACTCTGCTCCTGGCGAGCTTACTAACATGGGTGACCTAAGGGCTAGGGTTCGCAATTTAAACTTGTCCACAAATCCCCTTGATATGTATGAATGCGATGAACCAGTATCGAAAAGAACAAGTGCGGGAAATGTATTATTCAAAAACTTATCGACAACTGCATTGGGTTGATCCTCTATCTCCTCCACGCTGATGTAGTTCACCTGACCTTTGGCGAAGGGGTTGGGCTTCTTGGCAGATCCTCCATTGCCATTTCCATTCTTTGCGTCGGGACATTCATTGGCATAATGTCCAGTCTTCTGGCACTTGAAACAGGTAACGTGGCTCAAATACCTCTTGGCTGGTGCTGAAAGGTCGTTGGAACGGTTCTGGCTGCTGCTTCCTCCGTTTCCATTGCCATTCTTGGAGCCACTATGGTTGTGCGAACTTGCTCCGTTCTGCATGTGTCCTCCATAGTTATGGGTATGTCCTCCCGAGTACGGGGAATAGCGGGGCTTTTGCTGAGCTCCTAAAGCGTACCTCCCCTGTCCATACTTCCTCTTGCGATTATCAATCTGTTGCTCCTTGCCTTCAATCATAAGAGCCATGTCTACCAACTCCTGGTAGTTTTTGAATGTTACCACCATCAACTGCATGCTTAGCTCATCATTCAGTCCTTCCAGAAACTTCTCCTGCTTAGCGGCATCTGTAGCTACGTCATCAGTGGCATAGCGTGCTAACTTGCTAAACTCATCCACATACTGGCCCACTGTGCGTCCACCTTGGTGCAAGTTGCAAAACTCACGCTTCTTCATGCTCATAGCTCCTGCTAAAACATGGGCAGTGCGGAAAGCCTGCTGAAACTGATCCCATGTAATAGTGTCAATGGGGTAAGTGGCTGTGAAATTCTCCCACCATGATGTGGCAGGTCCATCAAGCTGATGTGCGACAAAATGCACTCTCTCTGGATATGTGCATCCTACAGTGGTCAGCTCTCTTCCAATCTTGCGGAGCCAATCATCTGCAACAATCGGCTCGGTGCTACAAGAGAACACCGGCGGATTCAACCTTAGGAAACGAGCTAGGTGATCAAAAGGGGGTGGTGGTGTTGGGTTGTTGTTGTTGTTGTTGTTGTTGTTGTTGTTGTTGTTATTGTTGTTGCCTTGGTTCTGATTCTAGACTAAAAGCTGCATCAAGGTATTCTGCTGCTGGATCAACTAAGTGAGCTCCGATGGGAAGGCAAATCCATTGTCACTTCTCGGAGGCATCTGATGGGTTTAGAAGGGGTGAGAAAACAGAATAGAATAGGGGTCTAAGAGAGAGTCACTACCCATAATGCTCATGAGACAAACACAATCAATTTCACTTCAATCAATAGCACACAAGTCACACAAAACGGTCTAACCTATAACTACAAACTCGATTGTTGCAACTACTTGGAGGGAAAATACTACTAATTACAATGGTGGTCGTCTAGAAATTTTCATCAGAGGATGACTCCATGATATCTGCTCCAGCTTCATCAACGTAGTCATCATCACTATCAGGGTCGGAGTCAGTGTCATCGAGGATGATGTAGTCTCCTAGTTGGATGTCCTTCTTTGGCACGAGGTCTCCCATGAACACTCCTAGCTTCTTCGTCAGGTCTTCATTCTTCTCCAGTAGTATAGCAATCTCTTCCTCGTATCCATCGCGTGTACACCTGATCTCCTCTTCCAGCTCGTTGTTTCTCCTCACCAGTTTCTTGATCTTCTTCATGTGAATACTTTGTTGATTCTCCTGTCGACGAATATGATCTCCCATATCTTGTATGTAAGCTACAATTCATCCATCCCTCCTGGTGCGAATCATCTCCCACTTGTCATCTCGGTGGCCACATATCTGGTAAACGGTATTCTCCAGCTCCTTGTGATACACCTCACATATGCATGCAAATATGATATGTGCGGCCATGCTCTTTCCAATACTCCAGCTTGGTGCATTTAGGTAGAAATCAATAGGATCCGTTGTTGGTGCAGAAGTCCTCCTAGGTATCCATACTTTGATCTTCCAGTGCTCCTCTTCTGGTACAGATGTAGAGAAATTCCCCGTGAAGCTTGGTAGGCCGATGTTCAAATACTTAATGACTTCCTTCAAGTGCTTTCCGAAAGGGGTATTGTCATCCGGTTGAGTCAACTTGTTCCTATAATCCGCCATCTATAGAGTAGAAAGAGAGGAGAATTAGAAATGAGTAGAGAAGAGAAATCATGTGGCTCATTCTAGTGGTCGCGTCCTACAGTCAACGTGTGCTTTGATACCATCTTGTAGCTGTCGGCGTTCTGGGAACAGGGGTCCCCAGACTTGCCTGCCTGCGGCCTACGGCGTGGCTCAAGTGGTGGCCCATTATGGACCGTCTTCATCAACCCAAGCTCAAGACCCTCACGGGGAGGATGACGCAACACTTCCTCAGGGGCGGCCTCATCAGGCAGGATCGCAAGGAGGCGGAGAGATCAAGGCAGGAGTACCTCGCGAGGTGCTCATGACGCAAGCCATGACGATCGAGACCAGGCCGGCGCCAGCCTGCTAATGATCCACAAGTATAGGGGATCTATCGTAGTCCTTTCGATAATTAAGAGTGTCGAACCCAACGAGGAGCAGAAGGAAATGATAAGCGGTTTTCAGTAAGGTTTTCTCTGCAAGCACTGAAATAGTAGGTGATATATAGTTTTGTGATAAGAAAATAGTAACGAGCAAAAAGTAAATAAAGTAAATAAAGTGCAGCAAGGTGGCCCAATCCTATATGTAGCAAAGGATAAGCCTGGAAAAATTCTAATAATGAAGAAGAAGCTCCCAAGGACACATTGGGAATTATCGTCAAGCTAGTTTTCATCACGTTCATAAGCTTCGCGTTTGGTACTGTGATAATTTGATAGGTGGGTGGACCGGCACTTGGGTACTGCCCTAACATGGACAAGCATCCCACTTATGATTAACCCCTATTGCAAGCATCCACAACAACAAATAGGAGTATTAAGGTAAACCTAACCACAACATTAAACATATGGGTCCATATCAACCCCTAACGAAGCAATGCATAAACTAGGGTTTAAGCTTCTGTCACTCTAGCAACCCATCATCTACTTATTACTTCCCTATGCCTTCCTCTAGGCCCAAATAATGGTGAAGTGTTATGTAGTCGACATTCACATAACACCCTTAGAGGAAAGACAACATACAGCTCATCAAAATATCGAACGAATACCAAATTCACATGACTACTAATAGCAAGACTTCACCCATGTCCTCAGGAACAAACGTAACTACTCACAAAGCATATTCATGTTCATAATAAGAGGGGTAATAATATGCATAAAGGATCTGAACATATGATCTTCCACCAAGTAAACCAAACAGCATCAACAACAAGGAGTAATCAACACTACTAGCAACCCACAGGTACCAATTTGTGGTTTTGATACAAGATTGGATACAAGAGATGAACTAGGGTTTTTGAGATGAGATGGTGCTATTGAAGATGTTGATGGAGATTGACCCCCTCCCGATGAGAGGATCGTTGGTGATGATGTTGGTGATGATTTCCCCCTCCCGGAGGGAAGTGTCCCAGGTAGAACAGCTCCGCCAGAGCCCTAGATCGATTCCGCCGAGGTTCCGCCTCGTGGTGGTGGAGTTTCGTCCCGTAAGCTTGCCCATGAATTTTACCAGGGGAAAACCCTTCATATAGAAGAAGATGGACACCGGAAGCCCACCAGGGGGCCCATGAGATAGGGGGTCGTGCCCTAGGGGGGGGGCGCCCCCTGTCTCCTGGACACGGTGTGGGCCCCTTGGCCTATTTCTTTTGTCCAAAAATTCTTATTAAATCTAAAAAGTTGTTTCGCGGAGTCTCAGGGCTTTTGGAGTTGCGCAGAATAGGTTTCCAACATTTGCTCCTTTTCCAGCCAGAATTCCAGCTGCCGGCATCCCCCCTCTTCATGGTAAACCTTGTAAAATAAGGGAGAATAGCCATAAGTATTGAGATATAATGTGTAATAACAGCCCATAATGCAATAAATATTGATATAAAAGCATGATGCAAAATGGACGTATCAACTCCCCCAAGCTTAGACCTCGCTTGTCCTCAAGCGGAAGCCGAAATCGAAAAATATGTCCACATGTTTAGAGATAGAGGTGTCGATAAAAATAAAATACGGACATGACGGCATCATGATCATTCTAATAACAGCAACATATATGGATTTTGTCATATGATTTCCTATGTTCAAGTAATAAGCAATTCAGAATGTCAAGTATGGTTCAAAAACTTCATTGGGAACTAACAAACTATAATCTCAGTCATTGAAGCAATTGCAATTTATCGTAACATCAGAAAGAGTCAATAATAGAGCTTTTCAGCAAGCTCACATACTCAACTATCTCGTAGTCCCCTATAATTGTTAACACTCACGCAATACTTGTGGTTATAGAGTTTCAGCCGGACACTGAGAAAGATAGGGGCTTATTGTGTTGCCTCCCAACATATTCACCTTTAGGTGATGTCAACAATAATATCCTATGCCAACTTACATCCAATTGGATATATGCATCATGATCTTTCAAACACGAGGAGCTTGCCAAAGGATAAAATGAAAATGGGAAAGGTGAGGATCACCTTGACTCAAGCATAAAGTAAAACATAAAGTAAAATATAGGCCCTTCGCAGAGGGAAGTAGAGGTTTTCATGTGAGTTTAGGGTTGATGCATGAAATCTAAATGCAAAAGAACGTCACTTTATATTGCCCCTTGTATGTGGACCTTTATTATGCACTCCGTCGCTTTTATTACTTCCACAAAAAGTTCGTACAAAGCTTATTTTCTATGCACTAATAAGTCATACATATTTAGAGAGCAATTTTTATTAGTTGCACCGATGACAACTTACTTGAAGGATCTTACTCAATCCATAGGCAGGTATGGTGGACTCTCATGGCAAAACTGGGTTTAAGGATATTTGGAAGCACAAGTAGTATCTCTACTTGGTGCAAGGAATTTGGCTAGCATGAGGGGGAAAGGCAAGCTCAACATGTTTGGAAGGTCAATGACAATATACTTTAACTGAGATGTCGGAAAACAAAAACCATTACGTTGTCTTCCTTGTCCAACGTCAACTCTTTAAGCATGTCATGCTTAATGAGTGCTTCACAATCATAAAATATGTCCAAGATAATATATCTATATGTGAACCCCTCTTTCCTTATTACTTCCTATTAATTGCAACGATGACCAAGGCTACGTTCATCAACTCTCAACAATTTTTATGCCTCATACTTTCTATGTGTGAAGTTATCACTATCCATAAGATCAATATGAACTCTTTTGTTCTTTCTACTTTCTCAAGATCATAGCAACATAGCAAAGCCCTTGACTCAACACTAATCTTTATTATAGATAGCACACGGACACGATTACATAAAGAGATCACAAAGAAAAACTCAAAACTACTTGATATCAAAACTTCGAACTAATAGATCAAGATACTACTAAAAGGGTCGAACTAAATAAAGCGGTAAAGATAGGAGTGTGATGGTGATACGATACCAGGGCACCTCCCCCAATCTTGGCAGTTGCCAAGGGGAGTGCCCATACCCATGTAATCATTTCTTCGGAGGTGATGGAGGTGGTGATGATGACGGTGGATAATCGCACATCAAGCATAAAAGCTCCTCCAACTTGCAGATAATGCCCTTGAGCCCAGCAATATGATCCTTCAACAAAATATTCTCCTCTATGAGATACTTGTTCTGTATGCGGGCTAACTCAATCATCTTGAAAGCTTCAATCTCTGTTCGAGTGAAAAGGTTAGGTAAAGGTTGAGGGGTGTCTTCTTCTTTCACCACCGGAGCGTGAGCCTCCATGGCCATCTTGATCCCTTCATCCTTGTTGATCTCCTCTGGTTCCTCTCTTTTCAACTCTATCTTCAATAACCAAGCATCCTTGTCTTCGTTGTTGGAGGAGGGAGAAGTCATGGTGCTCTAAATCTACAACGGAAACAGCTCAAAATGAAAACAGAGGATATTTGCGTGATACGGTGGTCAAAACCTTCAGGAGTATATATAATGAATTTTTACCGACTAAAATACGTAACATAGAAGAAAACGGAGTCCGGGAGGCACACGAGGTGCCCACGAGACAGGGGGGCGCGCCCTACAGGGGGGCGCCCTCCTCTCTCGTGGGAGCCTCGTGCCCCTTTCGGACTACTTCTTTCTTCCTAAAATCTTTAAATAATCCAAAACTGATAAAAATTGCCATTAGAGTTGTTTTGGAGTCGGTTTACTTACCGTACCACATACCTATGCCTTTTCGGAGTTTGGAACATTCTGGAAAGTGCCTCTTATGTATTCCTCAGGGGTTATGGTTTCAATAATATTAGTTTCAACATTGATAGGATTTCCTGAAATATAATGCTTAATTCTTTGACTGTTTACCACCCTCGGATTTGTGCCTTCGAAGTTATTGATTTTTATAGCACCAGAACGATAGACCTCCTTGATAACCTAGGGACCTTCCCATTTTGAGACATGTTTTCCTGCACAAAATTTTAAACAAGAGTTTAACAATAACACATAATCTCCTATGTTAAACTCACGCTTCTGTATCCTCTTATCATGCCAGCGTTTGACTTTTTCTTAGAAAAGCTTGGCATTCTCATATGCTTGGGTTCTCCATTCATCAAGTGAGCTAATATCAAAGAACCTCTTCTCACCGGCAAGTTTGAAGTCATAATTGAGCTCTTTAATAGCCCAATATGCTTTATGTTCAAGTTCAAGAGGTAAATGACATGCTTTTCCATAAACCATCTTATATGGAGACATACACATAGGATTTTTGTATGCAGTTCTATAGACCCATAATGCATCATCAAGTTTTTTGGACCAATTATTTCTAGATCTATTCATAGTCTTTTTCAAAATTAATTTGAGCTCTCTATTGCTCAACTCTACATGACCACTAGACTGCGGGTGACAAGGAGATGCAATTCTATGATTGACATCATACTTAGCAAGCATTTTACGGAAGGCACCATGAATAAAGTGTGAACCACCATCAGTCATAAGATATCTAGGGACTCCAAACCTCAGAAAAATAACTTCTTTCAGCATTTTAATAGAAGTGTTATGATCAACACTACTAGTTGGAATAGCTTCTACCCACTTAGTAACATAATCAACGGCAACTAAAATATGTGTATAACCATTGGAGGCAGGAAAAGGTCCCATATAATCAAAGCCCCAAACATCAAACGGTTCAATAACAAGAGAATAATTCATAGGCATTTCTTGACGTCTACTGATGTTACCTATTCTTTGACATTCATCACAAGATAAGACAAACTTACGAGCATCTTTGAAAAGAGTAGGCAAATAAAAACCAGATTGTAGTACTTTGTGTGCAGTTCTATCTCCAGCGTGGTGTCCCCCATAGGATTCAGAGTGACACTTGCGTAGGATTTGTTCATGTTCATGCTCAGGCACACAACGTCTAATAATACCATCTACTCCTTCTTTATAAAGGTGTGGATCATCCCAGAAGTAATGTCTTAAATCATAAAAGAACTTTTTCTTTTGCTGGTATCTGAAACTAGGCGGTATATATTTAGCAACAATGTAATTAGCATAATCATCGTACTAAGGAGCAGTACGAGAAGCATTGACGACCGCTAATTGTTCATTTGGAACAAGGTTGTCAGAATCGCGATTCTGTTATACGATTCTACGACTTTACGATCCAAACTAACCCCTATGATTCTATGATTCTAGTTCATAGAATCTACGTTTCTACGATCTTGATAGTTAAGATTCTATGATTTGTGATCCTACCATCGGAGCTCCGATCCGATTCAAAATCGCGATTCTGACAACCTTGATCAGGAAAGCTATCATTAATAGGCAGCGGGTCATCAAGAACATTCTCTAACCTAGACAAGTTGTCTGCAATGGGGTTCTCAGCTCCCTTTCTATCAACAATATGCAAGTCAAATTCTTGGAGCAAGAGAACCCATCTAATGAGTCTAGGCTTAGCATCTTTCTTTTCCATAAGGTATTTAATAGCAGCATGATCAGTGTGAATAGTAACTTTGGAATCAACAATATATGGTCTAAACTTATCACATGCAAACACAACTGCTAAGAATTCTTTTTTAGTGGTAGCATAATTTCTCTGGGCAGTATCAAGAGTCTTGCTAGCATAATGGATAACATTCAATTTCTTATCGACTCTTTGCCCTAAAACAGCCCCTACAGCATAATCACTTGCATCGCACACTATTTCAAAAGGTAATTTCCAATCAGGTGGCTGAACAATAGGTGCAGTGATCAAAGCTTTCTTAAGTGTTTCAAAAGCTTCTACACAATCATCATCAAAGACAAAAGGAATATCTTTTTGCAATAAATTAGTCAGAGGCCTAGAGATTTTAGAAAAGTCCTTAATGAACCTCCTATAAAAACGGGCATGACCAAGGAAACTTCTTATACCTTTTATGTCCTTGGGACATGGCATCTTTTCAATAGCATCAACTTTGGGTTTATCAACTTCAATACCTCTCTCGGAGAACTTGTGCCCCAAGATAATGCCTTCATTAACCATAAAGTGACACTTTTCCCAATTCAGGACGAGACTAGTGTCTTCGCATCTCTGCAAAACTCGATCAAGGTTGCTCAAACAATCATCAAAAGAGGATCCATAGACGGAGAAGTCATCAATGAATACCTCACAAATCTTTTCACAAAAACAGAAAATATAGCCATCATGCATCTTTGAAAGGTAGCAGGTGCATTACATAAACCAAAAGGCATACCTCTATAAGCAAAAGTACCAAAAGGGCAAGTAAAAGTAGTTTTAGATTGATCCCCCGCTGATACAGGTATCTGAGAGAAGCCAGAATAACCATCTAGAAAGCAAAAATGTGTGTGTTTGGAAAGCCTTTCTAGCATTTGATCAATAAAAGGTAAAGGGTAACACTACAGGAATCTGCTACTTTGCCATCTGCCACGGTGGACGGCAAAGGCATGGATGGCAGACGGCAAAGACCGTTGCCGTCAGCAGCGGACGGCAAAAGGTGACTGCAAAGTAGGGGACGGCTAAGAGCTACGTTGTCGTCTGCTTCGGGCAGCTGACGGCAAAGGGTCCTTTGCCATCAGCAGCGGACGGCAAAGAAGATGGACGGTAATAAATGCGTTGTTACTCTGTTAGGTGGTTAACGGCAGGCCTTTGCCGTCCGCTGCGGACGGCAAAGCCTTTGCTGTTAGCCACTGTGGGCAAACTGACCAAATTGGTCAGCCTCCCAGGAAGCACAGTTGCCTCCCACGTGGCCTCTTTGCCGTCCGCTGCTGATGGCAAAGAGCCCTTTGCCGTCGGTGGCAGATGGCAAAGAGCCTGCATATTGTCTCTTTTTTTTATGTTTTTTTAATCCAACAATTTTCACAGCAAACATATATGACATATATAGATATATTTAACAGCAAACATATCACATATCCAGCACATAATTCCATATACATATTACATAGCAAAGTTTCATCAACATAGAAAGTTCCATCAAGTTCCATCCATACACATTGTTCCATATACATATTACATAGCAAAGTTTCATCAACATAGCAAGTTCTATCATAGCAAGCTAGTTACAATGCAAAGTTTTAGCAAAGAAAAAGCAAGCACTCCATCATAGCAAGCTAGCTTCCATGAAGTGAGTGAAATCTCCAAAATGGTAAACAAGAAAGTTAGAAATAGGTGAATAGAACAAGAAGAAGACTAGAACAAGAAGTATATGTCATTTATGAGCTAACTTAGGTGAAATGGATCATATATGAGCTAACTAAGTTGAAATGGGTTGTTCATGAGCTAACTTTGGTGAAATGGATCATTTATGAGCTAAATTAGTTGAAATGGGTCGTTTATGAGCTAACTATGGTGAAGGGCATCGTTTTTGAGCTAAGTAAGGTGAAATGGATCGTTTTTGAGCTAACTTAGGTGAAATGGATCATTTATGAGCTTTTATGAGCTAACTTAGTTCAAATGGGTCGTTTATGACCTAACTTAGGTGAAATGGATCATTTAAGAGATAATTTAGGTGAAATGGATCGTTTTTAGCTAACTTAGGTGAAATTGATCGTTTAGGAGCAAATCTAGGTGAAATGGGTCATTTTGGAGCTAACCTACGTGAAATGGGTCATTTTGGAGCTAACCTAGGTCAAATGGGTCATTTTGGAGCTAACCTAGGTGAAATGGATTGTTTATGAGCTAACTAAGTTAATTATGCAATTTTTGACATAAGTAAGCTTATTAAGTCATTTTGAAGGAAAAGAAGCTAACTCTAGGTCATTATGGTAAGCATATTGGAGCGGGCTGGCTCGTGCCGGAGCGGGCTAGCTCGTGCCGGTAGGTGTAGGAGCTAAGTCTAAGTCTAGAGAAACTTACCGTGATCAGGGAGGTGTACGAGCGGGCTGGCTCGTGCCGGTAGCTGCAGAAGGATCGTGCGATGCGTTTCTGGAGTTAAGCTGTACCAAAGATCATTTCCATTGTCTCATTAGCATTATGACACTCAAATGTTAAGACTAGCAAGTAATGTCCATTCAAATTAAACTCACCGTGCTCCCAGGAGCAATCACTGGCATCGGCGGAGCGGTCTGACCGGACTTCTCGGACACAGACTGCACATTTGGTTCTCACAACAGAGTCGTACTTTAGTAATGAGACTCAGATGTTAAGACTAGCAAGTAATCTGCAGGAGAAACTTACCACAAGGAGCTCATACATGGCCCTTGCCTGCATGTCATTCCGTGCCCTCTCCTCCTCCAACATCTTTGTCGTCCTCTCCTCCAACTCCCGCTGCCTCTCTGCCGCCTCCGCCAGAAGTTTCTCCGTTCTATCTCTCTCACTTTGTATAGCAGCCTGCAACACACTCACATGACCATTTGTAATCATTGATGGAAGCGCACACAATGTAATGGAGAAAGATAGCTGAGGACGTATAACTAACCTTCATGGCGAGTTGGACTGGCCGTTCACGAGGCCTTATCTCAGGAGCGGAGCTCGACTGGCGCGCCTTGATCTCCGGGAGAGTGCTAGGACAACGGATAAGTCCATCTCCCATGGCTATGGAGCCATGGGACCTCCCGCCACGAGATATCATCAGCAACTCTGTATCAATGGGACCCTGGCTCGGGTTAAAGTCCTCCCCTTTCCTCGCCTTCCCCTGATCTCTATATTGCACGAGCTTTTTGTGGGTGGAGATGTTGGTGAAGTTCTTTGGATCATTGAGGTTAGACGCAGAGAATGCCTTGACTTTCTTGTAAGAGCCAGTGTGGGCCATGGCATACAGGTCGTACACCTCTGGCACCTTATCCGCCTTATTGTAGCGTGCCTGAAAGAGAGAAACAAAGTAAATTAGTAATTAAAGGGATAAAGCTAGCATGATGAATGAATTGCATGAATCATGAAGCAAACCACATACCCAGTTCCGCCCGTACTGAAATAAGTTGGAGCTGCCTTGGTGGTGTGGCACACCTTCCATTTGGGCACGTTTGTGCTTGGCCTCGTTGTGGGTGGCCAGCCATTCTTTTGAGCACCACCCATCGACCAACACCTCCAACAATCCATCCGATCCGCACACCATCTCTGAGCGGCCTAAGTTAGCAAATAGAAACTTCAGCGCTACGGCTAAGAATTACTAAATAAAGGAATTAAGTACAAGGCCTTAAGAATTACCTTCATGTACTGCTCCTTACTCAAGAATTATCGCGGCACTCCTGCCTGGACTTCTTGATACCACGGTCGGCGTAGTAGTCTCGAACAGACTGCACCCGAGCCTCATGCCGTAAGTTCTGAAGTAGGCGCTTGCACTCCTTGTGGATAACATCTGCCGCCTCCTCCTCGTATCCCTCCTCACACCTGTAGAATGTCTGCAATCAAATGAGACAATATGGATTAGTACAATTAATAACTCGCTAGTTGAAGATTCTTAATTGTGTAAAGGAGAAATTACCCAGAACTTTCTGATCACCATGTCTGCCCTCGTCTTGCACAAGACACCGTCGATAATCTCACCCGGCGGGGCCGGGGCAGCCAAGTAGTGCTCCCAACTCAATCCAACCTCTGAAAGCCGACCCTCACCAGGCAACGTGCCAAACCCCGGAAAGTTTTGCCGAATCAGAACTCCAAGGACGGAGTTGGGCCGGCGGACACTTTCATGGTGGTCCCAACCCCTGCAGCATGACAAGGCCAACGCATTAGTTATTTGATGAAACGTGAATGCAGAAGGTAGAAAAAGATTAAATGCACTTACCTCTCCCCATCAGGGAAAATCAACCACCTCTGCTCGCGGGTCACCGGCACGGACGGGAGCCGTGTAGTACCACGCTGGTAGACGTTGCCCCCTCCTCCCCCTCCTCCTCAAAACCAGTCGGCTTCCCGCCATCATCAGCATGGCCACTCGGCTCCCCGCCATCATCATCATGGCCACTCGGCTCCTCAGGCTGACCCGACCAAGTACCCCATCCAGACGTGTGCTCCTCCGGGGTCTCGTGGGCCCAACTCTCATGGGCCGAAGGCCCGTCGACCCGAGGCTCGTGGGCCGAAGACCCGTGGACCGGAGGCTCGTGGACCGGAGTCCATGCAGCCTCCTCCTCAGACGAGTCCACCCTAGCAGTCACGTGCTCGGCTGAAACAGCTGGGGGCGGCGGCAAGGAAGGCGCCGTAAGAGCCACCCTACCTCCTCTCCCGCGACCACGTGCTCCACCTCGGCCCTTCTTCTTACCTCGTGCCCTGCTGGGTACCGCGGTCGACGAAGAAGGGCCCGGCATTGTCGCCATACTGTCCAGCAACGCTCGGCGGAGAGGTGCGTGTGGAATGGAAGACCTCACACTACGCGCCAACGAAGAAGGGTCCTCGGTGCGCTCCCGACCAGCGCCCACCATGTTTCAACACCTTCCATGACAAAGAATAAACGAAATTAGTACAACATGAAAAAAGTACCGACATGAATAATAATATGTATATCACTGAAGTGTATCACCATCAAGTACAACATAAGCAACTGCACATTTAAAACTACCCGATCAACAAAATTATATATGATGTTTTTCATAAAAAAATCGAAAAATATATGACCTAACTAATAATTCACAAATATATGAACCCGTCGGCCTATGGAAGGCCAAAGAACACCTTTTCGGGAGGTGTCGGGGGTCGGGGTGTCGTGTCGGTGTCGGGGTGCCGTGTCGGGGTCGGGATGTTGGGTCGGGGTGCCGTGTCGGTGTCGGGGTCGGGGTGTCGGCTCAGGCTCGGGGTCGGGGTGTCGGTGTCGGGGTCGGGGTCGGGGTCTCGGGGTCGGGGTCTCGGGTCGGGGTGCCGGGTCGGGGTCGGGGTGTCGTGTCGGTGTCGGGGTCGGGGTGTCGGTGTCGGGGTCAGGGTGCCGTGTCGGTGTCGGGGTCGGGGTGTCGGGTCAAGCTCGGGGTCGGGGTGCTGGGTCGGGGTTGGGGTGCCATGTCGGTGTCGGGGTCAGGGTGTCGGGTCAGGCTCAGGGTCGGGGTGTCGGTGTCGGGGTCGGGGTCGGGATTGGGGTGTCGGTGTCGGGGTCGGGGTCGGGGTCTCGGGTCGGGGTGTCGAGTCGGGGTGCCGGGTCGGGGTCGGGGTCGGGGTGTCTGGTCAGGCTCGGGGTCGGGGTGTCGGTGTCGGGGTCGGGGTCGGGGTCGGGGTCGGGGTCTCGGGGTCGGGGTGTCGGGTCGGGGTGTCGGGTTGAGGTCGGGGTGTCGTGTCGGTGTCGGGGTCGGGGTGTCGTGTCGGTGTCGGGGTCGGGGTGTCGATGTCGGGGTCGGGGTGCCGTGTCGGTGTCGGGGTCGGGGTGTCGGGTCAAGCTCGGGGTCGTGGTGCCGGGTCGGGGTTGGGGTGCCATGTCGGTGTCAGGGTCGGGGTGTCGGGTCAGGCTCAGGGTCGGGGTGTTGGTGTCGAGGTCGGGGTCGGTATTGGGGTGTCGGTGTCGGGGTCGGGGTCGGGGTCTCGGGGTCGGGGTGTCGAGTCGGGGTGCCGGGTCGGGGTAGGGGTCGGGGTGTCTGGTCAGGCTCGGGGTCGGGGTCGGGGTCTCGGGGTCGGGGTGTCGGGTCGGGGTGCCTGGTTGAGGTCGGGGTGTCCTGTCGGTGTCGGGGTCGGGGTGTCGGTGTCGGGGTCGGGGTCGGGTTCTCGTGGTCGGGGTGTCGGGTCGGGGTGCCGGGTCGAGGTCGGGGTGTCGTCTCGGTGTCGGGGTCGGGGTGTCGGTGTCGGGGTTGGGGTGCCGTGTCGGTGTCGGGGTCAGGGTGTCGGGTCAAGCTCGGCGTCGGGGTGCCGGGTCGGGGTCGGGGTGCCATGTCGGTGTCGGGGTCGGGGTGTCGGGTCAGGCTCGGGGTCGGGGTCGGGGTCGGGGTGTCGGTGTCGGTGTCGGTGTCGGGGTCGGGGTCGGGGTCGGGGTGTCGGGGTCGGGGTCGGGGTCTCGGGGTCGGGGTGTCGGGTCGGGGTGCCGGGTCGGGGTCGGGGTGTCGGGTCAGGCTCGGGGACGGGGTGTCGGTGTCGGGGTCGGGGTCGGGGTGTCGGGGTCAGGGTGTCATGTCGGGGTGCCGGGTCGGGGTCTTTTTTCCTTTTCTTCTTCTTCCTCTTCTTCCTTTTCTTCCTTTTCTTCCTTTTTTCCTTCTTGTTCTTCTTCTTCTTCTTCTTCTTCCTCCTCCTCCTCCTTTCCTTTTTCCTCTTCTTCTTCTCCTCCTCTCCTGTTTTTTTCTTCTTCTTCTTCCTCTTCTTCTTTTTTCTTCTCCCCTCCTCTTCTTCTTCTTCCTTTCCTTTTTCCTCTTCTTCTTCTCCACATCTCCTGTTTTTTTCTTCTTCTTCTTCCTCTTCTTCTTTTTTCTTCTCCCCCTCCTCTTCTTCTTCTTCCTTTCCTTTTTCCTCTTCTTCTTCTCCTCCTCTCCTGTTTTTTTCTTCTTCTTCTTCCTCTTCTTCTTTTTTCTTCTCCCCCTCCTCTTCTTCTTCTTCCTTTCCTTTTTCCTCTTCTTCTTCTCCTCATCTCCTGTTTTTTTCTTCTTCTTCTTCCTCTTCTTCTTTTTTCTTCTCCCCCTCCTCTTCTTCTTCTTCCTTTCCTTTTTCCTCTTCTTCTTCTCCTCCTCTCCTGTTTTTTTCTTCTTCTTCTTCCTCTTCTTCTCTTTTCTTCTCCTCCTCCTCTCTTCTTCTTCCTTTCCTTTTTCCTCTTCTTCTTCTCCTCTTCTCCTTTTTTTTCTTCTTCTTCTTCCTCTTCTTCTTTTTTCTTCTCCTCCTCCACTTCTTCTTCTTCCTTTCCTTTTTCCTCTTCTTCTTCTCCTCTCCTATTTTTTTCTTATTCTTCTTTTTCTTTCCTAAAACTGAACTAAACCTAAAACTAAACCTAAATCTAATATAACATAAACCTAAAATTAAAAAATAGAAAAAAGGAAAAAACAAAATCTAAACCTAAAACTAAACTAAAACTAAAACTAAACCTAAAACTAAACCTAAAACTAAACTAAAACTAAATCTAAACTAAACATAAACCTAAAACTAAAAAAACAGAAAAAAAAGGAAAAACAGAGGAGAGGTAGAGCTCACCTGGGCCGGTGGAGGAGGTGGCTAGTGGAGGAGAGGGGCGGGGCGGCCTGGGGCGGCGGCGCGGGTCCCAGGGAGGTGGGGCGCGGGGGGCCGGGACACCGAGGGGCCGGGGCACGGCGGCGCCGACACGGCAGGGCGGCGGGGGCGACGGAGCGGCCGGCCGGTGGAGCGACGGCGCCTGGCGACAGTGGCGACGAGGCGGGGTGCCGGTGGAGGAGGGGGGCGAGGCATCGGCGCCGGGCCTGGGCGGTGGGGCGCGGGGGGCCGGGTCGCCGGGGGGCCTGGGCGCGGCGGCGCCGAGACGGGGCGGGGGGCCAGGGCGACGGGGCAGTGGGGCGACAGGGTGGGGGGGCAGTGGGGCGGCGGGGCGGTGGTGCGACCGGGCGGCGGCGAGTGGTGGGGGCGGCGGCGCGCGTGTGTGGGAGGGAAATAGAGAGAGAGGGGGGGTGGGGCGCGCCGGCCGTTAGATACATTTAATCTTTGTCGTCTGCCACCTTTGTCGTCCGCTAATGTGCGCTTTGCCATCCGCTAGCGGATGGCAAAGAGGGGGGCCTTTAAGTATTTTTTAACCAGCTCCTCGGTGGGGCCCCCTCCCTCTTTGCCGTCTGCTAGCGGACGGTAAAGAACAGGCTGATGGCAAAGGCTTTCTTTGCCATCAGCCTGTTCTTTGCCGTCTGCTTTCAGGTAGCTGATGGCAAAGAGCTCCTTTGCCGTCCGCTAGCTGTTGGCAAAGAGCTGGCAGATGGCAAAGTAGCTGATTCCAGTAGTATAATGATCTTTCTTAGTAGCTTTATTTAACATACGTAAATCAATTACCATCCTATAGCCTGTAATAATTCTTTGCGGGATCAATTCATCTTTATCAATAGGAACAACGGTAATACCTCCCTTTTTAGGGACACAATGGACAGGGATTACCCATTCACTATAAGCAACGGGATAAATAATACCTGCCTCAAGGAGTTTTGGTATCTCCTTTCTTACCACTTCCTTCATTTTGGGATTTAATCGTCTTTGATGGTTTCTAACTGGTTTGGCATCTTTCTCCACTGAAATTTTGTGTTGACATAATGTGGGACTAATGCCCTTAAGATCATCCAGAGTATATCCAATAGCAGCACTGTGCTTCTTCAGAGTTTTCAATAATCTTTCTTCTTCTTTCCCTGAAAGGTTAGCACTAATAATAACAGGATATATTTCTTTTTCATCAAGATAAGCATACTTAAGATTATCAGGTAATGGTTTGAGTTCAAACACGGGATCACCCTTTGGTGGAGGGGGATCCCTAAGGATTTCAACGGGAAGGTTATGTTTCAGCATAGGTTCTTGTTTAAGGAACACTTCATCTATTTCTTCCCTTTCCTTCATAAACATATCGTTTTCATGGTCTAGCAAATATTGTTCTAAAGGATGAGTTGGAGGAACAACAATGGAAGCAAGACCAATAATTTCATCCTTACTAGATGGTTCCTTTTCACGATGTTGTCTACTATACTTGGCAAAATTAAACTCGTGAGATGTACCATCTATGCCAACAGTGATAACCTTCCTCTTACAATCAATCTTAGCACTAGCAGTATTCAAGAAGGGTCTACCAAAAATAATGGGACAAAAATCATCTTGTGGGGAACCAAGAACAAGAAAATCAGCAGGGTATTTAATTTTCCCACACAAGACTTCAACATCTCTAACAATCACAATAGGTTTAATGGTGTCCCTATTGGCAAGCTTAATAGTAACATCAATGTCTTCTAATACAATAGGTGCAATATCATGCATAATTTCTTTATAAAGATCATAAGGTATCGCATTAGCATAAGCACCCATATCACATAAACCATGATAACAATAATCTCCTATTTTAACAGAAATAACAGGCGTGCCTACAACAGGTCTACGTGTCTTAGTATCGGGTCTAGCAATATTAGCAGTTTCACCCAAGAAAGAGATAACATGCCCATCTAAATCCTCATCCAAAAGATCTTTAATCATAGCAATACCAGGTTCAACATTAATTTGCTCAGGAGGTGTATAAGTCCTAGTATTACTCTTACAAACAACGGTCGAAGCTTTAACCTGATCTTTTATCCTAACAGGAAAAGGAGGTTTTTCAGCATAAGCAGTAGGAAAAATAGGATCACTATATGTAATAGTCTTCTCTTCGACTGTAATAGGTGCAACTACTTTCACTTCAACAGGAGGATTATATTTAAACCACTTCTCTTTAGGGAGATGAACATGAGTATCAAAAGGTTCACAAAAAGTAGCTATTATCTCAGAGTCAAGTCCATAATTAGAGCTAAATCCATGAAAAGCATCGGTATCCATAAAAGATTTAACACAATCAAACTTAGGTGTCATACCTGACTCCTTACCATCGTCGGAACCCCAATCTTCAGAGTTGCGTTTAATTCTTTCCAATAAGTCCCATTTGAAATCAATAGTCTTCAGCATATAGGAACCAGCATAGGATGTATCGAGCAAGTTGCGATTATCAAGAGAAAGCCGAGCATAGAAATTCTAAATAATCATTTCTCGAGAGAGCTCATGATTGGGGCATGAATACAACATTGACTTAAGCCTCCCCCAAGCTTGAGCGATGCTTTGTCCTTCGTGAGGCCAGAAATTATATATGTAATTACAATCACGATGAACAAGATGCATAGGATAGAACTTCTGGTGAAATTCCAACTTCAATCGCTTATAATTCCAATATCTCGTATCATCACATAGCCTATAACATGTCATTGCATCTCCCTTCAAAGATAAAGGGAAGACCTTCCTTTTGACAACATCATCGGGAATACCTGCAAGCTTAAATAATCCACAAACTTCATCCACAAAGATAAGGTGTAAGTCGGGATGCAATGTTCCATCTCCTGCAAAAGGATTAGCTAGCAGTTTTTCTATCATACCCGAAGGAATATCAAAGTGAATATTTTCATAAGGTTCAGTAGGTTGAGGAGCATCTCTTTGCTCTTCTAGTTGGCATGAAGATACCCCAAACAAGCCCCTCAAAGGATTAGTTTCCATAGTAACAAGTAACAGAAAATTTCAGCACACTATATAAATGTTCCCTTACCAAGTTCCACTCACCAAGAGCGCTACGCTCTCGGCAACAGCGCCAGAAAAGAGTCTTGATGACCCACAAGTATAGGGGATCTATCTAGTCCTTTTGATAAGTAAGAGTGTCGAACCCAACGAGGAGCAGAAGGAAATGATAAGCGGTTTTCAGTAAGATTTTCTCTGCAAGCACTGAAATAGTAGGTGATATATAGTTTTGTGATAAGAAAAATAGTAACGAGCAAAAAGTAAATAAAGTAAATAAAGTGCAGCAAGGTGGCCCAATCCTTTATGTAGCAAAGGATAAGCCTGGACAAATTCTAATAATGAAGAAGATGCTCCCGAGGACACATTGGGAATTATCGTCAAGCTAGTTTTCATCACGTTCATAAGATTCGCGTTCGGTACTTTGATAATTTGATATGTGGGTGGACCGGCACTTGGGTACTGCCTTAACATGGACAAGAATCCCACTTATGATTAACCCCTATTGCAAGCATCTGCAACTACAGAAAGGAGTATTAAGGTAAACCTAACCACAACATTAAACATATGGTCCATATCACCCCTAACGAAGCAACGCATAAACTAGGGTTTAAGCTTCTATAACTCTAGCAACCCATCATCTACTTATTACTTCCCTATGCCTTCCTCTAGGCCGAAATAATGGTGAAGTGTCATGTAGTCGACGTTCACATAACACCACTAGAGAAAAGACAACATACATCTCATCAAAATATTGAACAAATACCAAATTCACATGACTACTAATAGCAAGACTTCACCCATGTCCTCAGGAACAAACGTAACTACTCACAAAGCATATTCATGTTCATAATCAGAGGGGTAATAATATGCATAAAGGATCTGAACATATGATCTTCCACCAAGTAAACCAAATAGCATCAACTACAAGGAGTAATCAACACTACTAGCAACCCACAGGTACCAATTTGTGGTTTTGATACAAGATTGGATACAAGAGATGAACTAGGGTTTTGAGATGAGATGGTGTTGGTGAAGATGTTGATTGAGATTGAACCCATCCCGATGAGAGGATCGTCGGTGATGACGTTGGTGATGATTTCCCCTCCCGGAGGGAAGTGTCCCCAGCAGAATAGCTCCGCCAGAGCCCTAGATTGATTCCGCCAAGGTTCTGCCTTGTGGCGGCGGAGTTTCGTCCCGTAAGCTTGCCCACGATTTTTTCCAGGGGAAAACCCTTCATATAGCAGAAGATGGACGCCGGAAGCCCACCAGGGGGCCCAGGAGATAGGGGGGCACGCCCTAGGGGGGGCGCCCCCCTGTCTCCTGGACAGGGTGTGGGCCCCCTAGCCTATTTCCTTTGTCCAAAAGTTCTTATTAAATCTAAAAAGTTGTTTCGTGGAGTCTCAGGTCTTTTGGAGTTGTGCAGAATAGGTTTCCAACATTTGCTCCTTTTCCAGCCAGAATTCCAGCTGCCGGCATCCCCCCTCTTCATGGTAAACCTTGGAAAATAAGGGAGAATAGCCATAAGTGTTGAGATATAATGTGTAATAACAGCCCATAATGCAATAAATATTGATATAAAAGCATGATGCAAAATGGACGTATCACCTGCGCAGTGTCCTCGTTTCCTCTGAGGTGCAAAGGGGGCAAGCGCAGGCGCGGAGTACCGAGGCATCAAGCAAAGGTTGCCATATCGGTGCAACGAGACAAAGACTAGCAGAGCGGCAGGATGGAGGTCACCGTGGAGCCCAACACAACATCATCGCCAGCGCCTTTGGCAGTCGAAGAGCAACTTTAGTCAGGATAACTTGTACTAGCTGCCCCCTTCAAAATGGCTGTTGTTGGCTCCCTTCCCGCTCAATATTTGGGAAGAGGACTAGGGCCTCTATAAATAGAGATAGCCACCACAGTAGAAAGAGAGAGAGAGAGAGATCATCTAGAGCCAACGGAGACGGAGCCATTCCTCTCCAAGCACACCACCACAAGAACACCCCTCGCGAAGTTGTTCTTCCTCTGTACTGTTCATCATCAGCCCCAGAGGCAATCCACCACCACAAACTAGAGTAGGGTATTACACCACAATGGTGGCCCGAACTAGTATAAACCTTGTGTCCCTTGTGTTGTTCATCGTGTAGCTTAGAATCAAGGCGAGGCGTTGGACGCAGATTGGTAGGGGGAAGATCTTCGCATGCACCCCAGAGTTCGAACCTTAAGGGTTTTGCTGGAACCCGATATCTGACATTTGGCGCGCCAGGTAGGGGTGTGCCAGAGCTCTCCCTACCGTCGACCCGCTCTCCATCTACACCGCCCTTCGCTCTCATGGCCGACGGTGCACCGCCTGCTTCGGTGACTGACGCCAGCCCTGGGGCCAGGGGGCTCCGAGCCTTGGCTCCCGCCTTGCGACAGGTGCAGTGGCCGCACAGGTTCAAGCCAAAGATGCCGCCGCGCTATGACGGCGCGATGGATCCGCTAGCTTTCCTGCTTGCATATGAGGAGGCCATCCTCAAGGCCGGGGGCGACGTCATGATCATGGCTAACTGGTTTCCCATGGCCCTCACTGACGTTCCGCGCATGTGGGTACTCCACCTGCCAACGGATTCTGTGGCCTCCTGGGAGGAGCTGCGCGAGTCGTCACATCTCTCTTGGGCGGCTCACAGGTGCCACCCTCAGGCCGCCACGTCAAGCCATTCGTCCGCCAGATCGGTGCCGCCCTCATGTGCCACGGCGCTCCTCCGGGTTGGGCGGCACCCAAGGCCGACTTGACCTTCAGCTTGAACGATCACCCCGCCAACACCGCCTGCTCGGGTGCGCTCCTGATGCTCTGCACGCCCACCATCTTCCAGGTGGCTGTCACCAGGACCCTCATCGATGGCGATGTCGGCCTCAACGTGCTCTCGGTGGAGGCCTTCAGCCTCCTCCACGTGCCGCTGGAATGACTCCAACCCAGCAAGCCCTTCTTGGGCATCAGAGGTGGTTCCTTCGGCTCCCTGGGGCAGATCCGCCTTCCGGTGTCCTTTGGCACCCACGGCAACTTCCGCACGGAGCTGGTCAACTTCGACATCACCCGCGTCGGCCTCCCGTACAACGCCATCCTTGGCTACCCTGCCTTGGCCCAATTCATGGCAGCAACTCACCTGGCATACAACCTCATGAAGATGCCCGGGAGCAGTAGCGTCCTCACCATAGCTGGAGATACAAAAGATGCTCTACAAGTGCTCAATCTCGCTCTAAGGTAGCCATAGCGGCGCAGCCAGCCAGCGCCGACACCCCCAAGGCCAAGGGGGATGCGCCAACCAAGAAGAAGCAGATGTTTACCCAAGACAAGGCGGAGACTAAGCATGTACCAGTTGATGAGGACGGATCCTCCGACGCCACCTTCACCATAGGCGCCAATCTCGACCTCGACTAAGAGGAGGCTCTGGTAAAGTTCCTGCGCGTGAACAAGGAGGTGTTTGCGTGGGAGCCCAAGCAGCTAGCGGGGGTCCCGAGGCAGGTAATCGAGCACCACCTGAATGTGTGCCCTGATATGCGCCTCGTGAAGCAGAAAGCAAGACGACAGTCCACCGAGAAGCAGACCTTCATCGTCCAAGAAACCCGCAAGCTGGAAGCTGTAGGTGTCATTCGCAAGGTTCGCTACCCCGAGTGGCTGGCAAACCCCGTTGTTGTGCCAAAGAAGGGAGTAAAGGAGCGCATGTGCATCGACTTCACTAACTTCAACAAGGCCTGCCCTCAGGATCTGTTCCCGCTTCCCCGCATCGACCAAATCATCGACTCCACCGCTGAGTGCGATCTGTTGTGCTTCCTGGATGCCTTCTCGGGCTATCATCAAATCAAGATGGCGATAGAAGACATGGAGAAGACGGCCTTCCTGACCCCGTGCGGGATGTACTGCTACACCTACATGCCGTTCAGGTTGCGCAACGCGGGCGCAACCTTTCAGCGACTGATGCATATCGCCTTGGGCCTGCAGCTCGGGAGAAACGCCAAGGCCTATGTCGACGACATTGCGGTGAAGTCTCGTGAGGCAAAGACCCTGATACAGGACCTGGAAGAAACCTTCGCGAGCCTTCATGAGGTGGGCCTGCGGCTCAACCCGGAGAAGTGCGTATTTGGTGTTCCTCGGGCAAGCTTCTGGGCTACCTCATGTCACATAGGGGGATTGAGGCCAACCCGGAGATGTTCAAGGCAATCGAAGACATGAGTCCACCACAAACCCTCAGGGCAAAGCAGAAGCTCGCCAGACGCGTAACTACATTAGGGCGCTTCATCTCCAAGCTGGGGGAGGGTGCCCTGCCCTTCTTCAAGCTAATGAAGAAGAAGGGCCCATTCGAGTGGACACCGGAGGCTGACGAAGCATTTCAAGATATCAAGAAGTAGCTGACCAGCCCTATGGTGATGGTGGCGCCACGCCCTCGGGAGCCCCTGGTGCTCTACCTCGCCGCCACACCCTACTCCGCCAGTGCTGCTTTGGTGGCGGTTCAACAGGAGCGCCAGGTCAAGGCTGTGCCGCGACCAGCCGCGGCCCCGACCGCGGCAGCGCAAGCCCAGGAAGGCCTCGCGAAGGCCACGACTTCGGCAGATGGAGACCAGCCTCGACGGGAAGACGCCCCCAGGGCTGAGGGGACCTCACCAAGCAGTCAGGAGCCGGGGGCTCCAACGTCTCAGGAGGCACTCAACTCTCCGGAGGGTGCGGGCTTCGTCGGCGCGCCCACTCTCGTCGAGCATCCTGTGTATTTTGTTAGCCCGGTGTTGCGGGATGCAAGGGCACAACATCCCATGCCCCATAAGCTCTTGCTCGTGCTGTTGGTGGCCTCGCGTAAGCTGTGGCACTACTTCCAAGGTCACCCCATCAAGATCGTCTCAGCGTACCCATTGGAGAGGGTGTTCAGGAGTCCCAACTCTGCAGGGAAGGGTCGCTGAATGGAACATCGAGCTACAAGCATTTCAGTTGGAATTCAGCACGACCAAAGTCGTCAAGGGAGCCTGACTTGCAGATTTTGTGGCAGAGTGGACAGAGGCGCCACGGCTCGAGGCAGGCAAAGATCAGTCGCTTTCCCTAGGAAGCGAGGCACCGGACGGCTGGGTTATGCACTTCGATGGAGCATTCTCGCGACATGGCGCGGGGGCTGGCGCAGTGCTTATATCCCCCACTCAGGACAAGCTTTATTACGTTGTACAACTCTGCTTCCAGTAGGGCGAGAAGGTTTCCAAAAATATAGCAGAATATGAGGGTCTCATAGCAGGCTTAAAGGCCGCGGCCACACTGGGGTGAAGCGTCTCATCATCAAGGGTGACTTACAGCTCCTCGTCAACTTCTCCAAAAAAGTGTACGAGCCCAAGGACGAGCACATGGAGGCGTATCTTGCAGAGGTGCGCAAGATGGAAAAGCTATTTTTGGGGCTAGAACTGCAGCATGTGCCCCGCGGCACCAACCAAGAGCCTGATGACATTGCCAAGAGGGCATCAAGGCGGCTGCCTCAGGAGCCTGGCGTTTTCAAGGAATGACTCTTCAAGCCCTCGGCAACACTTTCACTATCAAGCACAGTGCAACCTCGAGAGGAACTCCCTCAACCGCCTGCCTCAGGAGCTCCGGCCTGTGGCCCGACCTCAGGAGCACGCTTGCTCCTAGTGCTGGAGCCTCAGGAAGGATGCTGGATGACGGAGCTCAAGGATTACCTGATGCAAGGGACTCTACCAGAGAAAGAAGAGGACGCGAAACGCGTGGCCCGGTAGGCCACGGCCTACTGCATCCAAGATGGAGATCTCCACCGGAAGCGGCCAAACGGTGTTTCCCTGCATTGCATCCCAGGGAACAGAGGAAGGAGTTGCTGGCAGACATTCACAGCGGAGACTATGGGCACCACTCGTCTTCACGGACCCTCGTCGGCAAGGCGTTTCGCAACGGGTTTTATTGGACTACTGCACTCAACGACGCAATTGAGCTGGTGAAGACTTGTGAAGCCTATCAATTCCACGCCAAACAGATCCATCAGCCAGCTCAGGGCGTGCAGACCATCCCTCTCTCGTAGCCGTTCGCAGTCTCGGGGCTGGATATCTTGGGCCCATTTCCTCGGGCGCCAGGGGGCTATCGCTACCTCTACGTCACCATTGTCAAGTTCACCAAGTGGGCGGAGGTGGAAGCTGTCCGCACCATCCCGGCTGGCTCTGCAGTCAAGTTCATCAAGGGCCTCGTGAGCCAGTTCGGGGTGCCTAATCACATCATCACCGAGAATTGTTCGCAGTTCACCAGCAGTCTCTTCAAAACATATTGTGCTAACCTTGGAACGCAGATATGCTACACTTCGGTGGCACACCCTCGGAGCAACGGCCAGGCAGAATGCGCCAACACAAAGGTCCTGAAGGGCCTCAAAACTAGGACCTTCAAGAAGAAGCTGTAGGCCTGCGGCAGGGGATGGTACAACAAGCTCCTGTCCGTGCTATGGTCCATCCGCACTACCGCCACCAAGTCGACCGGCGAGACCCCGTTCTTCCTCGTCTACGGAGCAGAGGCAGTCCTCCCTCACGAGGTCAGGCGTCGCTCCGTGCGGGTCCTGGCATTTGACGAAGCGCAGCAGGACGCCATGCGGGGGATGGACCTCGTGCTGGGGGAGGAACACCATCGGGCGGCTGCGCTATGAGCAGCAAGATACCAACAGGCGCTGCGGCGGTACCACTGCCGCAACATCCATCCCAGGACTCTCGAGGTAGGTGACCTCGTGCTCAGGAGGGTGCTCTCCAGGGAAGGGCTGCACAAGCTCTCGCCCATGTGGGAGGGCCAGTTCATGGTTGTTCATGTTTCCAGACCTGGCACCACACGCTTGGAGACCCAGTAAGGGGTGCCCATCCGAACGCGTGGAACATTCAGCACCTCCGGAGGTTCTACCCTTGAAGTAAGGCCCAGTGCCTGTAAAGAAGGCCCGGTGCCTGTGAAGTAAGGCCCAGTGCCTGTAAAGAACGCCCGGTGCCTGTGAAGTAAGGCCCAGTGCCTGTAAAGAAGGCCCAGCGCCCGTGAAGAAGGGCCTAGTGCCTATAAAGAAGGCCCGGTGCCTATGAAGCTCGGCGCCCCAAGAAAGGCCTGGTGCCTGTGAAGAAGGCCCAGCGCATGTGAAGCTCGCCGCCCGTGACACTCTCACGTAATAATGAGTTGGGGTTGTACACGCCCCGGAGTCTTCGGAGTGCCGCCCTTGGGCCTCGGGGGCTCCCGCCCACGCCCAGTGGCAGCACTTAGCTCCGCGCTGGTGAGAAGACGTCGAAGACTAGACTAGGTGCCGTACGCGGATTTTCATTTGCTTTTCGCGGTTGGCTTGTTCTCCCCCATTTGAAGTTTTATTGGAGTTTCTTATAGTGTTGTTTGCCGTCCCGTGCCCTTGTTCTCTGTCTCTGGCTTTCGCTCGGCCTGTTCTCCTTCTCGCTAGCCTCGCGAGGGGGCTACGCGGGCGCCCTTGTGAGCCCTTTCTCTCCTGATTTTGTGAGGCTCCCTCACTCAAGTTCGAAGAGGGAGCCACCCTCCCAGTCCATGCCCCACGGGCATTGCGACATGGAACGCATGACCTAGGCTAATCACCCACGTGACAAAGGTTCGAAAGCTACTCTCCCGACTGATTTTGCAGACCCTAATACGCCCAGCGAGGCCTCAGGCAAGTACCTCGCGAGGCGGAAACTGCGGTAAACCCCCTAAGCTAAGTTGGTCCTACGCGCAACCACATAGCCGCAACACCACAACACAGCATGGGAATAGTAGAAATAGCATGATAATTAAGGGCAATAGTCTTGCACGTCCCCACGGGGCTCCATACTTCGCTCTCTCTCTCAATGCAGGAAAAGGAGGTAAACAAAATAAACGTGGTATGCCCCGCAACGGCTCACGAGGAGGGATCCGCACCGCCCTCCCGAACTCAATCAGACTCCTCCTCGCGCTTCACCAGGGCGCGGCGACGGGACGACCCGCTACCACCCTCGAAGCAAGCGCGGCGGCGTGGTGGCTGGTCGCGGCCACCGCTGCAGTAGCTATCACCAGAGGAGGAGCCGCTGAAGCTTCGCGAGCTGCGGGCGCCGCCAGGAGTGGGCTCGCCTTCATCCTCATCACGGCCGTCGCCAAGGCCAAGCACCCGGTCACCGTCATCATCATCAGGGCAGCACCCGACATGGCGGCTGTCTTCTCCGAACACCCTGACATAGAGGGTGGCGTCGCCATCAAACTTGAAGTGCAGGGTGCACCGCCGGCCCAGGAAACACCCACGGGCAAACGTCTGCCAGACGCGAGCCAAGGCCACGTCCCCGGCGACAGAGATCTCCACCGTGACCCAGGAAGCGCTGCTGCAGCAACCATCCACCTGCAGCCAGAGCCCACCAGGGCTAGCGGCCGGCAGTTCACCGGCAAAGAAGCGGGTGAGCTGGAGCCAGTTACCGGCCAGATCTGCGACCACACGACAAACTCCGGCAGCATCTCTGCCGAGTGAAAGCATGGCCGGGGAGGCCGCGCGGCCACGACGCGTCTTCCCCCGCCCACCGGGCGGCCATCACCATGTGAAGGACCATCGCCGCAACCATGAGGAGCCGCTCCAAGAGTCGCGTGGTGCTTGCAGGGACGACCTCGGCCGCGCTTGGGCGGAGGGGAGCCAGGCCCTTCCTGGCGAGCTTTCCCCTTCTCCGCGGCTGAGAACCTCTTCGTCGGCGCCATGGGACACGACAGGCAACTGGAGCAAGGAGGAAGAAGAAGTAGGCGGGGGAAGGGAGATGTGCAGCGGGTGCCTGCGCCCCCTCCACATTTATAAGCCAAGGAAGGCCAACCGTCGGCCTCTACGATCATAGGTAATCATGACTCCTTTTGCATGCAGCAGGGACTTGTCAAATCGGGCAGTTGCCGAGGTAGCATGGGGAAGCAGAGACGCCCACGTCCAATCAACCGCGACGCGGCGACCAAGGCCGCAGGCTGTTGGGGCCTGCGGTGCTCCGCACTTGCCCTTTCGCTTTGCAACTAAGCCAAGTCCGAGCGCGCACTTGCCCTCCATTGCCATTTCCATTCTTTGCCTCGGGACATTCATTGGCATAATGTCCAGTCTTCTGGCACATGAAACAAGAAACATGGCTGATACGTCCATTTTGCATCATGCTTTTATATCAATATTTATTGCATTATGGGCTGTTATTACACGTTATATCTCAATACTTATGGCTATTCTCTCTTATTTTACAAGGTTTGTCATGAAGAGGGGGAATGCCGGCAGCTGGAATTCTGGATGGAAAAGAAGCAAACAATGGAAATCTATTCTGCACAGCTCCAAAATCCTGAAACTCCACGAAACTTATTTTTGGAATTAATAAGAATTATTGAGTGAAGAAACTACTAGAGGGATCCCACACCCAGGCCAGGCACGTGGGGCGCACACCCACCCATACTGGGCGCACCCCCTGTCTCCTGGGCCCCTTGGTGGCCCTCCGGTGCCCATCTTCTACTATATGAAGGCTTTTACCCTGGAAAAAATCAGAGGCAATCTTACTGGTCGAAACTCCGCCGCCATGAGGCGGAACCTTGGCGGAACCAATCTAGAGCTCTGGCAGAGCCGTTCTGCCAGGGAAACTTCCCTCCGGGAGGGGGAAATCATCATCATCGTCATCACCAACGATCCTCTCATCGGGAGGGGGTCAATCTCCATCAACATCTTCACCAGCACCATCTCCTCTCAAAACCCTAGTTCATCTCTTGTATCCAATCTTGTATCAAAACCACAAATTGGTATCTGTGGGTTGCTAGTAGTGTTGATTACTCCTTGTAGTTGATGCTAATTGGTTTACTTGGTGGAAGATCATATGTTCAGATCCTTAATGCATATTATTACTCCTCTGATTATGAACATGAATATGCTTTGTGAGTAGTTACGTTTGTTCCTGAGGACATGGGTAAATTCTTGCTATTAGTAGTCATGTGAATTTCGTATTCGTTCGATATTTTGATGAGATATATGTTGTCTTTCCTCTAGTGGTGTTATGTGAACGTCGACTACATGACACTTCACCATTATTTGGGCCTAGAGGAAGGCATTGGGAAGTAATAAGTAGATGATGGGTTGCTAGAGAGACAGAAGCTTAAACCCTAGTTTATGCGTTGCTTCGTAAGGGGCTGATTTGGATCCATATGTTTAATGATGTGGTTAGGTTTAACCTAATACTTCTTTTGTAGTTGCGGATGCTTGCAATAGGGGTTAATCATAAGTGGGATGCTTGACAAAGTAAGGGCAGTACCCAAGCACTGGTCCACCCACATACCAAATTATCAAAGTACCGAACGTGAATCATATGAGCGTGATGAAAACTAGCTTGACGATAATTCCCATGTGTCCTCGGGAGCTCTTTTCTCAAATTGTCCAAGATTGTCCTTTTCTACAAAAAGGATTGGGCCACCTTGCTGCACTCTATTTACTTTCATTGCTTGTTACTCGTTACAATTTATCTTATCACAAAACTATCTATTACCTAAAATTTCGATTCTTGCAGAGATAACCTTACTGAAAACCTCTTGTCATTTACTTCTGCTCCTCGTTGGGTTCGACACTCTTACTTATCGAAAGGACTACGATAGATCCCCTATACTTGTGGGTCATAAAGACTCTTTTCTAGTACTGTTGCCGAGGAGTGTAGCGCTTTTCGTGAGTGGAACTTGGTAAGGAAACATTTATATAGTGTGCTGAAATTTTTTCTCACTTGTTACTATGGAAACTAATCCTTTGAGGGGCTTGTTCAGGGTATCTTCACCCCGACCAGAAGAGCAAAGAGTTGCTCCTCAACCTACTGAACCTATTGAAAATATTTACTTTGAGATTCCTTCAGGTATGATAGAGAAACTACTAGCTAATCCATTTGCAGGAGATGGAACATTGCATCCCGATTTACACCTTATCTTTGTGGATGAAATTTGTGGATTATTTAAGCTTGCAGGTATTCTCGATGATGTTGTCAAAAGGAAGGTCTTCCCTTTATCTTTGAAGGGAGATGCATTGACATGGTATAGGCTATGTGATGATATAGGATCTTGGAATTATAAACGATTGAAGTTGGAATTTCACCAGAAGTTCTATCCTATGCATCTTGTCCATCGTGATCCTAATTACATACATAATTTCTGGCCTCGCGAAGGAGAAAGCGTCACTCAATCTTGGGGAGGCTTAAGTCAATGTTATATTCATGCCCCAATCATGAGTTCTCCAGAGAAATGATTATTCAAAAAATTTATGCTCGGCTTTCTCTCAATGATCGGAACATGCTCGATACTTCCTGCGCTGGTTCTTATATGCTGAAGACTATTGAATTCAAATGGGACTTATTGGAAAGAATTAAATGCAACTCTGAATATTGGGGTTCCGACGATGGCAAGGAGTCAGCTATGACACCTAAGTTTGATTGTGTTAAATCTTTATGGATACCGATGCTTTTCGTGGATTTATCGCTAAATATGGACTTGACTCTGAGATAGTAGCTTCTTTCTGTGAATCTTTTGCTACTCACGTTGATCTCCCTAAGGAGAATTGGTTTAAATATAATCCTCCCATTGAAGTAAAAGTAGTTGCACCTATTACAGTTGAAGAAAAGACTGTCACTTATAGTGATCCTATTGTTCCTACTACTTATGTCGAGAAACCTCCTTTTCCTGTTAGGATAAAGGATCATGCTAAAACTTCTACTGTTGTTCATAAGAATAATACTAGGACTTATACACCTCCTGAGCAAATCAAAGTTGGACCTAGTATTGCTATGGCTAAAGATCTCTTGGATGATGATTTAGATGGGCATGTTATTTATTTCTGTGGTGAGACTGCCAATATTCTTACACCAGATGCTAAGATTCATAGAGCTATTGTAGGCATGCCTGTTATTTTTGTTAAAATAGGAGATCATTGTTATCATGGCTTATGTGATATGGGTGCTAGTGCTAGTGCAATACCCTATGACTTATATAAAGAAATTATGCATGATATTGCACCCATTGAATTGGAAGGTATTGATGTTACTATCAAGCTTGCCAATAGATACTACTTCACCAATTGGAATTGTTAGAGATGTTGAAGTCTTGTGTGGGAAGGTTAAATATCCTACTAATTTTCTTGTTCTTAGTTCCCCACAAGAAGACTTTTGTCCCATTATTTTTGGTAGACCCTTTTTGAAGACCGTTAATGCTAAGATTGATTGTGAAAGGGATACTGTTACAATTGGCTTAGAGGGTATGTCTCATGAGTTTGATTTTGCTAAGTTTTGTAGACAACCTCGTGATAGAGAATCACGTAGTAAGGATGAGATTATTGGTCTTGCTTCTATTGCCGTGCCTCCTACTGATCCGCTAGAACAATATTTGCTAGACCATGAAAATGATATGTTTATGAAGGAAAGAAGGGAAATAGATGAAGTGTTCCTTCAATAGGAACCTATGCTGAAACACATCGTACCCGTTGAAATTCTAGGGGATCCCCCTCCACCCAAGGGTGATCCTGTGTTTGAACTCAAACCATTACGTGACAATCTTGAGTATGCTTATCTTGATGAAAAGAAAATATATCCTGTTATTATTAGTGCTAACCTTTCAGAGCAAGAAGAAGAAAGATTGTTGAAAACTCTAAAGAAGCACCGTGCTGCTATTGGATATACTCTGGACGATCTCAAGGGCATTAGGCCCATGTTATGCCAACACAAAATTAATTTGGAGGACGATGCCAAACTAGTTAGAGATCCTCAACGACGATTGAATCCTAAGATGAAAGAAGTGGTAAGAAAGGAGATACTAAAGCTCCTTGAGGCAGGTATAATCTATCCCGTTGCTAATAGTGATTGGGTAAGCCCTGTCCATTGTGTTCCTAAAAAGGAAGGTATTACCGTCGTTCCTAATGATAAAGATCAATTGATCCCGCAAAGAATTATTACAGGTTATAGGATGGTAATTGATTTCCCTAAATTAAATAAAGCTACTAAGAAAGATCATTACCCTTTACCTTTTATCGATCAAATGCTAGAAAGACTATCCAAACACACACATTTCTGCTTTCTAGATGGTGATTCTGGTTTCTCTGAGATACCTGTGTCGGTGAAGGATCAATCAAAAACTACTTTTACTTGCCCTTTTGGTACTTTTGCTTATAGACGTATGCCTTTTGGTTTATGTAATGCACCTGCTACCTTTCAAAGATGTATGATGGCTATATTCTCTAACTTTTGTGAAAAGATTTGTGAGGTATTCATGGATGATTTCTCCGTTTATGGATCCTCTTTTGATGATTGCTTGAGCAACCTTGATCGAGTTTTGTAGAGATGCGAAGACACTAGTCTCGTATTGAATTGGGAAAAGTGCCACTTTATGGTTAATGAAGGCATTGTCTTGGGGCATAAGATTTCTGAGAGAGGTATTGAAGTTGATAAAGCTAAAGTTGATGCTATTGAAAAGATGCCATGTCCCACGGACATAAACGGTATAATATGTTTCCTTGGTCATGCCAGTTTTTATAGGAGGTTCATTAAGGACTTTTCTAGAATCTCTAGGCCTCTGACTAATTTATTGCAAAAAGATATTCCTTTTGTCTTTGATGATGATTGTGTCGACGCATTTGAAATACTTAAGAAAGCTTGGATCACTGCACCTATTGTTCAGCCACCTGATTGGAATTTACCCTTTGAAATTATGTGTGATGATAGTGATTATGCTATAGGTGATGTTCTAGGGCAAAGAGTTGATAAGAAATTGAATGGTATCCAGTATGCTAGTAAGACTCTTGATACTGCCCATAGAAATTATGCTACTACTGAAAAAGAATTCTTAGCAGCTGAGTTTGCATGTGATAAGTTTAGACCTTATATTGTTGATTCCAAAGTTACCATTCACACTGATCATGCTACTATTAAATATCTTATGGAGAAGAAAGATGCTAAGCCTAGACTCATTAGGTGGGTTCTCTTGCTCCGAGAGTTTGATTTGCATATTATTGGTAGAAAGGGAGCTGAGAACCCCGTTGCAGACAACTTGTCTAGGTTAGAGAATGCTCTTGATGACCCACTGCCTATTGATGATAGTTTTCCTGATGAACAATTAGCGGTCATTAATGCTTCTTGTACTGCTCCTTGGTATGCTGATTATGCTAAATACGTTGTTGCTAAATTTATACCACCTAGTTTCACATACCAGCAAAAGAAAAAGTTCTTTTATGATTTAAGACATTACTTCTGGGATGACCCTCACCTTTATAAAGAAGGAGTAGATGGTGTTATTAGACGTTGTGTACCTGAGCATGAGCAGGAACAGATCCTACGCAAGTGTCACTCTGAATCATATGGAGGACACCACGCTGGAGATAGAACTGCACATAAGGTATTGCAATCTGGTTTTTATTGGCCTACTCTCTTCAAAGATGCTCGTAAGTTTGTCTTATCTTGTGATGAATGTCAAAGAATTGGTAATACTAGTAGACGTCAAGAAATGCCTATGAATTATTCTCTTGTTATTGAACCGTTTGATGTTTGGGGCTTTGATTATATGGGACCTTTTCCTGCCTCTAATGGTTACACACATATTTTAGTTGTTGTTGATTACCTTACTAAGTGGGTAGAAGCTATTCCAACTAGTAGTGCTGATCATAACACTTCTACTAAAATGCCTAAAGAAGTTATTGTTTCGAGGTTTGGAGTCCCTAGATAACTTATGACTGGCGGTGGTTCAAATTTTATTGATGGTGCTTTCCGTAAAATGCTTTCTAAGTATGATGTTAATCATAGAATCGCATCTCCTTATCTCCTGCAGTCTAGTGGTCAAGTAGAGTTGAGCAATAGAGAGCTCAAATTAATTTTGCAAAAGACTGTGAATAGATCTAGAAAGAATTGGTCCAAAAAACTTGATGATGCATTATGGGCCTATAGAACTGCTTACAAAAATCCTATGGGTATGTCTCCGTATAAGATGGTTTATGGAAAATCATGTCATTTACTTCTTGAACTTGAACATAAAGCATATTGGGCTATTAAAGAGCTCAACTATGACTTCAAACTTGGCAGTGAGAAGAGGTTATTTGATATTAGCTCACTTGATGAATGGAGAACCCAAGGCTATGAGAATGCCAAGCTATTCAAAGAAAAAGTCAAACGCTGGCATGATAAAAGGATACAAAAGCGTGAGTTTAACGTAGGTGATTATGTGTTATTATTCAACTCTCGTTTAAGATTTTTTGCAGGAAAACTTCTCTCCAAATGGCAAGGTCCTGATGTTATCGAGGAGGTCTATCATTCCAGTGCCATAAAAATCAACAACATCGAAGGCACAAGTCCGAGGGTGGTGAACGGTCAAAGAATTAAACATTACATCTCAGGTAATCCTATCAATGTTGAAACTAATATTGTTTAAACCGTAACCCCGGAGGAAGACATAAGGGACACCTTCCAGAACGTTCCAGACTCCAAAAAGGAATAGGTATGTGGTATGGTAAGTAAACCAACTCCAAAACAATTCTAATGGCAACTTTTATCAGTTTTCGAATATTTAAGAATTTTAGGAAGAAAGAAGTAATCGGGGAAGGACATGAGGCCTCCACGAGGGTGGAGGGCGCGCCCAACCTTCCTGGGTGCCCCCCTCTCTCGTGGCCACCTCGTGTGCCTCCCGGAGTCTATTTTATTTCATGCTATGTATTTTGGTCGGTAAATTCATTATATAATCTCCCGAAGGCTTTAACCACCGTATCACGCAAATATCCTCTGTTTTTGTTTCGAGATGTTCCTGTCGCAGTTTAAGAGCAAGATGTCTTCTCAAGAGTCAGTCGGGGAGAGTCGGGTGTCTCACCCGACACCAGGTCCAGAAGCAAATAGCGATGCTTATCACTTTGAACCATCAACAGAGGATGAGATGGAGGCTAACTTGAAAATGATAGATGCCATAGAGGAGGATCAAGAAGTTACCTCTCGTCTCCAAGAAGGATTCATGATGGGGGAACTACATAGCTCGGCTATTTCAAATTCGGTCATCCCTCCCAACGTTAATTTCTTTCTTATGAAAATATGAAAAAGAGCGTCACTTTTTCTCTAGAAGCTATGCACCATGCTTGGGTGAAGGGAGCTTTAGCCATTACAGGCATGCTCCACAAAGAAATTATGGACCTCAAACAACAAGTCAATAAGCTCGAAGAGGAGAATCATATCCTGAGGGGCATCATCGCCAAGAAGATCATAACACCAACCATGAAGAAGGAGACATAATCACATGGGTACGGGCACTCTCCTTGGCAACTTCCAAGCTTGGGGGAGGTGCCCCGGTATCATATCACCCACACTTATCTTTACAGTTTTATTTAGTTCGATCCTTTTAGTAGTATCTTGATCTAGTAGAATGAAAGTTTTAGTATCAATTATTTTTGAGTTTTGCCTTGTGATCTCTTTATGTAATCGAGTCCGTGAGCTATCTATAATAAATATTAGTATTGAGTCAAGGGCTTTGCTATCTTGCTATGATCTTAAGGAAGTAGAAAGAATAAAAATAATAAAAGAGTTCATATTGATCTTGTGGATAGTAATGACTTCACACATAGAAAGTATGAGGCATAAAAGTTGTTGAGAGTTGACAAACATAGTTTTCATCATCTTTGCAATTAATAGGAAGTAATAAGGAAAGAGAGATTTCACATACAAATATATTATCTTGCACATATTTTATGATTGTGAAGCACCCATTAAGTATGACATGCTAAAAGAGTTGATGTTGGACAAGGAAGACAACGTAATGGTTTATGTTTTCTCACATCTCAGTTAAAGTATATTGTCATTGACCTTACAAACATGTTGAGCTTGCCTTTCCCCCTCATGCTAGCCAAATTCCTTACACCAAGTAGAGATACTACTTGTGCTTCCAAATATCCTCAAACCCAGTTTTTCCATGAGATTCCACCATACCTACCTATGGATTGAGTAAGATCCTTCAAGTAAGTTGTCATGTTGCAGGCAATAAAAATTGCTCTTTAAATATGCATGACTTATTAGTGCAGAGAAAATAAGGTTTATATGTTCTTTTTGTGGAAGCAATAAAAGCGATGGACTGCATAATAAAGGTCCACATACAAGTGGAAATATAAAGTGACGTTCTTTTGCATTAAGATTTTGTGCATCCAACCCTAAAAGCACATGACAACCTCTGCTTCCCTCTGCGAAGGGACTATCTTTTACTTTATGTTTTTACTTTATGCTTGGGTCAAGGTGATCTTCACCTTTCCCTTTTTCATTTTATCCTTTGGCAAGCTCCTCGTGTTTGAAAGATCCTGATATATATATATATATATATATATATATATATATATCCAATTGGATGTAAGTTAGCATGAACTATTATAGTTGACATCACCTAAAGGTGAATACATTGGGAGGCAACACAATAAGCCCTTATCTTTCTCAGTGTCCGGCTGAAACTCCATAACCACAAGTACTGCGTGAGTGTTAGCAATTGTAGAAGACTACATGATAGTTGAGTATGTGGACTTGCTAAAAAGCTCTATTCTTGACTCTTTCTGATGTTATGATAAATTGCAATTGCTTCAATGACTGATATTATAGTTTGTTAGTTCCCAATGAAGTTTCTGGACCATACTTGATATTGTGAATTGATTGTTACTTGAACATAAGAAATCATATGACAAAATCTATATATGTTGCTATTATAAGAATAATCATGATGCCCGCATGTCTGTATTTTATTTTTATCGACACCTCTATCTCTAAACATGTTGACATATTTTTCGATATCGGCTTCCGCTTGAGGACAAGCGAGGTTTAAGCTTAGGGGAGTTGATACGTCCATTTTGCATCATGCTTTTATATCAATATTTATTGCATTATGGGCTGTTATTACACATTATATCTCAATACTTATGGCTATTCTCTCTTATTTTACAAGGTTTATCATGAAGAGGGGGAATGCCGGCAGCTGGAATTCTGGCTGGGAAAGGAGCCAACATTGGTAACCTATTCTGCACAGCTCCAAAAATCCTAAAACTCCACGGAACTTATTTTTGGAATTAATAAGAATTATTGAGCGAAGAAACTACTAGAGGGGGCCCACACCCAAGCCAGGAGGGTGGGGGCGCGCCCACCCTCCTGGCCCCCCTGGTGGTGCTCCAGTGCCCATCTTCTGCTATATGAAGGCTTTTACCCTGAAAAAATCAGAGGCAAGCTTACGGGACGAAACTATGTCGCCACGAGGTGGAACCTTGGCAGAAACAATCTAGAGCTCCGACAGAGCCGTTCTACCAGGGAAACTTCCCTCCGGGATGGGGAAATCATCATCGTCGTCATCACCAACGATCCTCTCATCGGGGGGGGGGGGGGTCAATCTCCATCACCATCTTCACTAGCACCATCTCCTCTCAAAACCCTAGTTCATCTCTTGTATCCAATCTTGTATCAAAACCACAAAGTGGTTCCTGTGGGTTGCTTGTAGTGTTGATTACTCCTTGTAGTTGATGCTAATTGGTTTAGTTGGTGGAAGATCATATGTTCAGATCCTTAATGCATATTATTACTCCTTTGATTATGAACATGAATACGCTTTGTGAGTAGTTACGTTTGTTCCTGAGGACATGGGTGAAGTCTTGCTATTAGTAGTCATGTGAATTTGTTATTCGTTCGATAAGAGATGTATGTTGTCTTTCCTATATTGGTGCTATGTGAACGTCGACTGCATGACACTTCACCATTATTTGGGCCTAGAGGAAGGCATTGGGAAGTAATAAGTAGATGATGGGTTGCTAGAGTGATAGAAGCTTAAACCCTAGTTTCTGCGTTGCTTCGTAAGGGGCTGATTTGGATCCATATGTTTAATGATGTGGTTAGGTTTACCTTAATACTTCTTTTGTAGTTGCGGATGCTTGGAATAGGGGTTAATCATAAGTGGGATGCTTGTCCAAGTAAGGGCAGTACCCAAGCACTGGTCCACCCACATACCAAATTATCAAAGTACCGAACGTGAATCATATGAGCATGATGAAAACTAGCTTGACGATAATTCCCATATGTCCTCGGGAGCTCTTTTCTCATTATAAGAAATTGTCCAGGCTTGTACTTTGCTACAAAAAGGATTGGGCCACCTTGGTGCACTTTATTTACTTTCATTGCTTGTTACTCGTTACAATTTATCTTATCACAAAACTATCTATTACCTACAATTTCAGTGCTTGCAAAGAAAACCTTACTGAAAACCGCTTGTCATTTCCTTCTACTCCTCGTTGGGTTCGACACTCTTACTTATCGAAAGGACTACGATAGATCCTCTATACTTGTGGGTTATAAGTGGCTCAAATCCCTCTTGGCTGGTGGTGAAAGGTTGGAACGATTCTGGCTGCTGCCTCCTCCGTTTCCATTGCCATTCTTGGGGCCACTATGGTTGTGCGAACTTGCTCCTTTGTGCATGTGTCCTCCATGGTTATGGGTATGTCCTCCTGAGTACGGGGAATAGCGGGGCTTCTGCTGAGCTCCTGAAGTGTACCTCCCCTGTCCATACTTCCTCTTGCGATTATCAATCTGTTGCTCCTTGCCTTCAATCATAAGAGCCCTGTCTACCAACTCCTGGTAGTTGTTGAATGTTACCACCATCGACTGCATGCTTCGCTCATCATTCAGTCCTTCCAGAAACTTCTCCTGCTTAGCGGCATCTGTAGCTACGTCATCAGGGGCATAGCGTGCTAACTTGCTAAACTCATCCACATACTGGCCCACTATGCGTCCTCCTTGGCGCAAGTTGCAAAACTCACGCTTCTTCATGCTCATAGCTCCTGCTGAAACATGGGCAGTGCGGAAAGCCTGCTGAAACTGATCCCATGTAACAGTGTCAATGGGGTAAGTAGCTGTGAAATTCTCCCACCATGATGTTGCGGGTCCATCAAGCTGATGTGCGGCAAAACACACTCTCTCCGGATATGTGCATCCTACAGTGGTCAGCTCTCTTCCAATCTTGCAGAGCCAATCATCTACAACAATCGGCTCGGTGCTACTAGAGATCACTGGCGGATTCAACCTTAGGAAATGGGCTAGGTGATCAAAAGGGGGTGGTGGTGGTGGGTTGTTGTTGTTGTCGTTGCCTTGGTTCTGATTCTGGACTAAAAGCTGCATCAAGGTATTGTGATGCTGGATAAACCGAGTGAGCTCCGGTGGGAAGGCAAATCCATTGTCACGTCTCAGAGGCATCTGATGGGTTTAGAAGGGGTGAGAAAACAGAATAGAATAGGGGTTTAAGAGAGATTCACTACCCATAATGCTCATGAGACAAACACAATCAATTTTACTTCAATCAATAGCACACAAGTCACACAAAACCATCTAACCTATAACTACAAACTCGATCGTTGCAACTACTTGGAGGGAAAATACTACTAATTACAATGGTGGTCGTCTAGAAATTTTCATCAGAGGAAGACTCCATGATATCTGCTCCAGCTTCATCAACGTAGTCATCATCACTATCAGGGTCAGAGTCAGTGTCATCGAGGATGATGTAGTCTCCTGGTTGGTTGTCCTTCTTTGGCATGGGGTCTCCCATGAACACTCCTAGCTTCTTTGTCATGTCTTCATTCTTCTCTAGTAGTTTAGCAATCTCTTCCTCGTATGCATCACGTGTAGACCTGATCTCCTCTTCCAGCCCGTTGTTTATCCTCACCAGTTTCTTGATCTTCTTCATGTGAATACTTTGTTGATTTTCCTATCGACGAATATGATCTCCCATCTCTTGGATGTAAGATGCAATTGATCCATCCCTCCTGGTGCAAATCATCTCCCTTTTCATCTCGGCGGCCACATATCTGGTAAACAGTATCTCCAGCTCCTTGTGATACACCTCACATATGCATCCAAAGGTGATATGTGGGTCCATGCTCTTTCGAATACTCCAGCTTGGTGCATTCAGGTAGAAATCAATAGGCTCCGTTGTTGGTGCAAAAGTCCTCCCAGGTATCCAGATCTTCCAGCGCTCCTCTTCCGGTATAGATGTAGAGAAAGTCCTCGTGAAGCTTGGTAGTCTGATGTTCAAATACTTAGTGACTTCCTTCAAGTGCTTTCCAAAAGGGGTATCATCATCCGGTTGAGTGAACTTGTTCCTGGAATCCGCCATCTATAGAGTAGAAAGAGAGGAGAATTAGAAATGAGTAGAGAAGAGAAATCATGTGGATCATTCTAGTGGTCGTGTCCTACAGTCAACGTGTCCTCTGATACCATCCTGTAGCTGTCGGCGTTCTAGGAATGGGGGTCCCCAGACTTGCCTTCCTGCGTCCTGCGGCGTGGCTCAAGTGGTGGCCCAGTATGGCCCGTCTTCACTAACCCAAGCTCAAGACCCTCGTGAGGGGCCAAGCGTCGCGGGGTGGATGACGCAAGGCTTCCTCAGGGGTGGCCTCACCAGGCAGGCTCGTGAGGAGGCGGAGAGATCAAGGCAGGAGTACCTCGCGAGGTGCTTGTGATGCAAGCCGTGAAGATCGAGACCAGGTGGGCGCCAGGCGGGCACCAGCCTACGTAGTGTCCTCGTTTCCTCTTTGCTGCAAAGGGGGCAAGCGCAGGCGCGGAGTACTAAGGCATCAAGCAAAGGTTCCAAGACAAGCAGAGCGGCAGGACGGAGGTCACCGTGGAGCCCAAGACGGCGTCATTGCCAGTGCCTTTGGCAGTCGAAGACCAACTTTAGTCAGGATAACTTGTACTAGCTGCCCCCTTCAGAATGGCCGTTGTTGGCTCCCTTCCCGCTCAATACTTGGGAAGAGGACCAGGGCCTCTATAAATAGAGATAGCCACCACAGTAGAAAGAGAGAGAGATCATCTGGAGCCAACGGAGACGGATCCATTCCTCTCCAAGCACACCACCACAAGAACACCCCTCGCGAGGCTGTTCTTCCTCTGTACTGTTCATCATCAGCCCAAGAGGCAATCCACCACCACAAACTAGAGTAGGGTATTACACCACAACGGTGGCCCGAACTAGTATAAACCTTGTGTCCCTTGTGTTGTTCATTGTGTAGCTTAGATTCACGGCGAGGCGTTGGGACGCAGATTGGTTGGGGGAAGATCTTCGCGCGCATCCCAGAGTTTGAACCTTAAGGGTTTTGCTGGCGATATCCGACATCAGCGACCAGACCTCAAACGGTCAAGTCTTTGTGCATCAGAGTCATCCCTGGATCGGTAATGCTGACACGCACAATACTCGATGAATTATAACAGAGTTGCAATCACACACTTACAACATCGAGTCCTTATAAAGAGTATGATTACATAAATAAATCTTGGCTGAAGGCCATCTAAACTAGATAACTGCGGAAGCTTCAAAGGTAAATGAGTCCATCAACTCCAACGGCATAGCTGAGTGCAAAACAATGACCTATCGCACCTTATTCATTGTCTGAACAGTCTGCAACATAAGATGTTGCAGCCCGAAACGGGTCAGCACATGGAATATGCTGGCATAGTTACACAGTAAAGCAATGGTAATACAAGAACTATATCTACATGCAATATTTGGCTGGTGGAGGCTGTAAGTTTCATAGTTTTGCATAAAGCTAGTTTTTCCCTACAACAAAGGAATAAATTTATTTAACTACTCCCAAGTTGCCCATTATTTGCGAAGGTAACCCCAACTCAAATCCCAATTAAAAGTATCATCATTAACCCATTATCATAATTAATTAGAGAACGTGATGAGATCACATCAATAGATCCAAGTACTAGATACTCAAGATGTCCATAACCAGGGACACGGCTAACCATGATTAGTTTATACACTCTACAGAGGTTTGCGCACTTTTCCCCACAAGACTCGACCGCATCCATGATCGGATGATCGAGACATAGCCTTTCTGAAGCATTAACTCTCTACTCCGGGTAGACAGTACCACCTACATATCTCTACATCTGTTAGTCTACCTCTTCAAGAGCTGATGCAACTTACTCAACTATGCCAGAGCCCATATTGGCTTGTGGCTGCACATGGAAGTTTCTAGCATGAATAATCTTATGATCCCTTTGAGCCTGGGTGGCATTCCATAGGATAATCACACGGTAACCCCGGGATTTACAAAAACAGGCAACACTAGCTTCCCCATGTGCCTCAACCAATCCACCCAGATGTGTATTTAATGTTGCCACCATAATGTTATCCACTTCTATGTATCCAATCCCCGTCTACGAGCATGGCTAAGCAATAATAAGCATAACGTATATCCCCGGGGTGATCAAAAGGTATTAGGTTCCTACCTCAAGCACTACAACCAGAACCACATGTTCCGAATCCTACCAATGCAAATATTTGTGGGGCAGAACTAATGCATAGTAAAACTGGGTATAAAAGACTATGATCAAAGTGTAACTTGCCTTCCTGATGATCTGCAACCTCTAGAGATTCGTAGTAAAAAGCTTCGCAGTCCGGGTAATCTAGTGTAGACAAACAATGGCATACATAAGCAATCACTCAAAGAAAAAGAGAAAATCGGAGAAAAGATCCAAATCAAACACGAAACAAGCAAACTACTTAAACAAATAAGAGTAAAAACCTAACAGCAATATTAACATGTGAATTAGATCTTAACAGTAGGTCCATGTGATTAGCTACGATTTGCAAAAAAAATCACTCAAACGGACCAACAAAACTCAAAATATGAACGAAACCAGATCGTTTATTAATCTAGACTAAAGTCAAATTTTACAGCACAAAAATCATATTCAAGTTTATTAAGTGGAAAGAGGGTTTCGAGACGAAGATTTTGGCGCTGGTTTCATCTAATTTGGATAAACGAGTAAAAAGTTATACTAGTTTAAAGATCAGGGGCTGAATTACGATAAAAATAATCGTGGATAAGTCCCTGGCCGAAACTAAAACTAAAAAGAAAAGACTAACGAACGATCGTTCGCTGTCCGAACCTATCCGGCAAATAACGTTCGTTACAACAAACGAACGGACGAACGTCTGCTAAATAATTAAACCTAAAAAATGATCTTAAAAACCAAAAAAAACCAAAGTGAACTGGCAGACCCGGTGGTTTTCTTTGCCGGTCAACGGGCGGTGTCAACGACATTGGTGGGCGACTCCGGTGCGCCGGCGAGGATGTGGGCGGCGGCGGCGACGGCGTGGGGCGGCGCGAGGGGCGGCGTGGCTTGCGGTGGCGGCGGCGGCGTCTAGCGGCGACGGCGGCTAAGGGCGGCGACGGCGGCGCTGTGGTAGCGGGAGGCGGCGATGCGGCGGCTTGGGGTCCCTAGGGTCCCGGGCACGGCTTTTTAAAGGGGGGGAAGAGGCGGCTTGGAGGTGGGGGCAAGGCGGCGACGGAGGCGGAGTCTGGCTCGGCCTCGGTGTCCGGCGGCGCGAGTGGGCCTGCTGGGCCTCGGCCCAGTTCGGTCCGGAGAATTTTTTTTAATAAATTCCGCCGAAGGAAATCTTAATAAAATATAAAAAAAATCTAAAATGCCAAAAACAATTTTTGCCGTCTAAGTAAAATATTTAGAACAAAGCGAACATTTTTCTGGCCTAAAAATGCAATTTTCAAAAATGCATATTTTTCTAGTTCGAATAAAATAGCTAAAATACCAGAAAAATCACATTTGATTTTAAAATTCTTTCTCCAATATTTCCCTTAATTTGAAGAAGTCATATTATCTTCCCTCATTTATTTTTAAGATTGGAAATATTTTAAGAGAAAAATAATAAAATCAAATTGATCCTTTTCTTCAAATTTGAATTAAATTCAAGTATGAATTTTGTGAAACCTCTAACTCTCTCCGTGGGTCCTTGAGTTGCTTAAGATTTCTATTATCTGAACCAAAATGCAAGAATAAAATATGATATGCATATGATGACCTATGTATAACATCCTAATGGAAAATTGGGATGTTACAAAACATCAACATATAGACTTGCAAAATAAGCATGGTCAAGGCTATACTTGACATTTTTTAATGAAATAAAAGATGCAAAACATTATTCTAAATAACAACAAGAAAATACAAACAAAATAAAATGACGCTCCAAGGAAAAGACATATCATGTGACGAATGAAAATATAGCTCCAAGTGAGGTTACCGATACTGTTGGAGACGAAAGAGGGGATGCCATATGGGGCATCCCCAAGCTTAGTTGCTTGGATCTTCCGTGAATATTACCTTGGGGTGCCCGGGGCATACCCAAGCTTAGGGTCTTGTCACTAGTTATTCTCCTCATATTGATATCTGATACGTCCATTTTGCATCATGCTTTTATATCAATATTTATTGCATTATAGGTTGTTATTACACATTATATCAAAATACTTATGCCTTTTCTCTCTTATTTTCTAAGGTTTACATGAAGAGGGAGAATGCCGGCAGCTGGAATTCTGGACTGGAAAAGGAGCAAATATTAGAGACCTATTCTGCACAACTCCTAAAGTCTCGAAACTTCATGGAGATCAGTTTTGGAATATATTGAAAATATTAGGCAAAGAAAGCACCAGAGGGGGGCCACCAGTTAGCCACGAGGCTGGAGGGCACGCCATACCCCCCTGGGCGCGCTCCCTGCCTCGTGGGCCCCCTGACAGGCCCCCGACGTCCATCTTCTGCTATATGGTGTCTTTTGCCCTGTAAAAAATCATAGAGAAGCTTTTGGGACAAAGAGCCGCCGTCTCTAGGTGGAACCTGGGCAGGACCAATCTAGGGCTCCGGCGGAGCTGTTCAGCCGGGGAAACATCCCTCTGGGAGGGGGAAATCATCACCATCGTCATCACCATCAATCATCCCATCGAGAGGGGGTCAATCTCCATCAACATATTCACTAGCACCATCTCCTCTCAAACCCTAGTTCATCTCTTGTATCCGATCTTTGTATCAAAACCTCAGATTGGTACCTATGGGTTGCTAGTAGTGTTGATTACTCCTTGTAGCTGATGCTAGTTGGTTTATTCGGTGGAAGATCATATGTTCAGATCCTTAATGCTTATTAATACCCTTCCGATTATGAACATGAATATGCTTTGTGATTAGTTACGTTTATTCCTGAGGACATGGGGGAAGTCTTGTTATAAGTAATCATGTGAATTTGGTATTCGTTCGATATTGTGATGAGATGTATGTTGTCGGTCCTCTAGTGGTGTTATGTGAACGTCGACTACATGACACTTCACCATTATTTGGTCCTAGTGGAAAGCACTGAGAAGTAATAAGTAGATGATGGTTTTCTAGAGTGACATAAGCTTAAACCCTAGTTTATGCGTTGCTTCATAAGGGGCTGATTTGGATCCGTATGTTTCATGCTATGGTTAGGTTTAACTTAATTCTTCTTTCGTAGTGGTTAATCATAAGTGGGAGTCTTGTCCGAGTAAGGACAACACCCAAGCACCGGTCCACCCACATATCAAATTATCAAAGTAACGAACGTGAATCATATGAGCATGATGAAAACTAGCTTGATGATAATTCCCATCTGTCCTTGGGAGCACTTTGCTTTATATAAGAGTTCGTCCAGGCTTGTACTTTGCTACAAAAAGGATTGGGCCACCTTGTTGCACCTTGTTTACTTTTGTTACTTGTTACCCGTCACAAATTATCTTATCACAAAACTATCTGTTAACGATAATTTCAGTGCTTGTAGAGAATACCTTGCTGAAAAACGCTTGTCATTTCTTTCTGCTCGTCATTGGGTTTTACAATCTTACTTATCGAAAGAACTACAATAGATCGCCTATACTTGTGGGTCATCAAGACTCTTTTCTGGCGCCGTTGCCGGGGAGTGAAGCGCCTTTGGTAAGTGGAATTTGGTAAGGAAACATTTATATAGTGTGCTGAAATTTACTGTCACTTGTTACTATGGAAAATAATCCTTTGAGGGGATTGTTCAGGGTATGTTCACCCCGACCAGATTTCAAAGAGTTGCTCCTCATCCTACTGAACCTACTTAAAATATTTACTTTGAAATTCCTTTGGGTATGATAGATAAATTGCTAGTTAATCCTTATACATGAGATGTAACATTACATCCCGATATGCACCTAATCTATGTGGATGAAGTTTGTGGGTTATTTAAGCTTGCTGGTATGCCCGAGGATGTTGTCAATAAGAAGGTCTTCCCTTTATCTTTGAAGAGAAAGGCATTGACATGGTATAGGCTACGTGATGATATTGGATCATGGAACTACAACCGATTTAAATTGGAATTTCATTAGAAGTTTTATCCTATGCATCTGGTTCATAGGGATTGTAATTATATATCTAATTTTTGGCCTCGGGAAGGAGAAAGTATCGCTCAAGCTTGGGGGAGGCTTAATTCAATGTTATATTCATGCCCCAATCATGATCTCTCAAGAGATATTATTATTCAAAAAAATTATGCCCGGCTTTCTCATAATGATGGCTCCATGCTCGATACGTGTTGTATTGGTTCTTTTATGATCAAGACTATTGAATTCAAATGGGATTTATTGGAAAGAATTAAACGCAACTCTGAATATTGGAAACTCGAGGATGGTAAGGAGTCAGGTATAACCCCTAGGTTTTATTGTGTTAAATCTTTTATGGATACTGATGCTTTTCGTGATTTTTGCACTAAGTATGGACTTGACTCTGAGATAGTAGCTTCTTTCTATGAATCATTTGCTACTCATGTTGATCTCCCTAAGGATAAGTGGTTTAAATATCATCCTCCCATTGAAGTGAAAGTAATTGAACTTATTAAAGTTGAAGAAGAAACTATTACTTATAATGTTGATCCTATTGTTCCTACTACTTATATTGAGAAACCACCTTTCCCTGTTAGAATAAAGGATCATGCTAAAGCTTCAACTGTGGTTTGTAAGAGTTTTACTAGAACACCTACACCCCCTGAACAAATTAAAGTTTAACCTAGTATTGCTGTGGTTAAAGATATCTTGGTCGATAATATTGATGGGCATGTTATTTATATATGTGATGAAGCTGCTAGGATTGCTAAACCTGATACTAAAGGTAAACACAGACATGTTGTTGGCATGCATGTTGTTTCTATTAAAATAGGAGATCATTGCTATCATAGCTTATGTGATATGGGTGCTAGTGTGAGTGCAATAACTCATTCCTTATACAAAGAAATTATGCATGATATTGAACCTACTGAGATAGAAGGTATTGATGTTACTATTAAGCTTGCCAATAGGGATACTATTTCACCAGTTCGGATTGTTAGAGATGTTGAAGTCTTGTGTGGGAAAATTAATTATCCTACTGATTTTCTTATTCTTAGTTCCCCACAAGATGACTTTTGTCCCATTATATTTGGTAGACCCTTCTTGAATACTGTTAATGCTAAGATAGACTGTGAAAAGGATATTGTTACTGTTGGGTTAGGTGATATGTCTCATGACTTTAATTTTTCTAAATTTCACAGACAGCCCCATGATAAAGAATTGCCTAGTAAGGATGAAATTATTGGTCTTGCTTCTATTGCCGTGCCTCCTAATGATCCTTGTCGTGGTTCTAAGTCTAACAGTAGAAAGGGGGTAGGTATGGAGAGGCAAGATCTCAGCTATGGCGAAGGTGTACACACGAGGTTTACGAGTTCAGGCCCTTCTCGGTGGAAGTAACAGCCCTACGTCTCGGTGCCCGGAGGCGGTCGATTGGATTATGCGTGTGATATTACAGAGGGTGTGAACCCTTGTGCCAGAGGAGGAGGGTTGCTTATATAGAGTTCGCCGGGACCTCTCCCGCCCTCCATTACAAGGGTGTAAATGTACATAAAGTGCTGGCGTTACTGGTAACGCCAGCCTTAAGTGCTATTAATGGCCTTAAAGACTATGGAGTGAATGTGTGTCCGTTGTACACTGACTGACTCCTGGTCTTCGGGAGGTCGAGTGATTCTCTTGTTAGTCGAGTGACAGTAGGTAGGGAGACTCCCGAGTGACATGATGTCGAGTGGATTGCACTCGACACCTTTGACTGGGGGTCTCACGGAGTCTCTTGACCTTCTTGCCTTCTTGGGTAGTGACCTTGGGTAGGACGTATAGGTCAGGCCTATGACCCTACCCTAGGTCTGTATCCTCATCAGTAGCCCCCGAATGGATTAAGGTATGAGTGAAAAGTAGGTTGAAGTTGAATCCGCTCCGAGCTTCATGTCTTCACGAGTATCTTCTTGAAAGTGCGTTATATCGACTAGAGAGGGGGTGAATAGGCGATTTTTATGAATTCTTCACTGAGGAATTTGCTGGTGAGGAAATTCCTAAATGAAGAACTACTTGCAGCAGAATAAGTACTCAGAAGTAAACATAACAGAGCACAAGCAAAGTCATCATGATGAAATGAAGACAAGCACAGAGTACAAAAAGCGTAAACACATGATAACACAAGGAAGAAGACGGTCAGACTCAAGAAATAGAATTGAGGAAATTGAGAAAGTCTTCAGTCAATGTCTTGAAACAGATATGAACAGGCACACAACAACAGATATGAAGAAATGAAAGAGTTGAGGAAATAGAACCAGTTAGCTTGGTGAAGACAATGATTTGGTAGACCAGTTCCAACTGCTGTCTCAGTTGTACATCTGGTTGGAGCGGCTGAGTATTTAAACTCGAGGACACCCAGTCACGGACACACAGTCCTCACCGTATTCTCCTTGATCTAAGGTCACACAGAACTCGCCCAATCACTCGTGGAAAGTCTTCAGGTGACTTCCGAACCTTCACAAACTCGGTCACTCGGCGATCCACAATTCCTCTTGGATGCTCTAGACCTTGATGCCTAACTATCTGGAAGAAGCACAGTCTTCAAAGGAAACAAGCGCCGGATCCACGCAGGATCAATCTCTTAAGTGATGCTCAATCACTTTGGGTTTGTAGGTGTTGGGTTTTCCACACTTGATGATTTTCACTCAAAGTCCTCGGAGAATGGGATGCTCTCAATTGACAAGTGTTAGTTTCTCTCGGAGCAGCCAACCAGCTAGTGGTTGAAGGGGGCGGCTATTTATAGCCTAGGGATCAGCCCGACATGATAAGACATAAATGCCCTTGTCTGATATGACTGTTAGGTGGGTAGATATTTTGGAACCGCTGGCGCATAGCATAGCAATGGTCGGAATTTTGACTATCAAAATCCTCAAGGCTATCATGTTCCTCACTTTTTTAGGCAATTCACACTGGTGAATTCCTAACTCCTCAGTCAGAACAAATTCCTCAGAGCCCAGAAGAACTTCATCTCTGTCACTGAAGAATATTACTAAACTGTATGAGATTTCCAATGGCTTCACTCGAAGGGACTGGTAGGTGTAGGATTTTGAGTTGAGCATCGCATGGAAATTTTTCCTTAGTATTTCCTTGACCCCCTTTAATAGTACGGTGTTTCCTATGACTCAAGAAAGAGAAAATGAAACTACGAAAACAAAAGTCTTCATGCTTCATGTTCCTCAAATGAATACCAAGTCTTCAAGGTCACACCAATTTCTTCACTTTCAAAGTCTTCAGAAAGTCTTCAGAGACCAAAGTCTTCAGTTGAAGAACTTCATTTTTAGGGGTTGACTTTCTCTATAGATATCAAACTCCTCATAGACTTATAGACCTCTGTACACTCAGAAACGCATCAGTCCCTTAACCTATAAGTCTTCAATATACCAAAATCACTAAGGTGCACTAGATGCACTTACAATCTCCCCCTTTTTGGTGATTGATGACAATATAGGTTAAGTTTTCAACGGGGATAAACATGTGAAGTGTAATGACTGATATTGAGGAATTTGATTGCAATATATAGAAGAACTCCCCCTGAAGATGTGCAAAGTGAGGAATTTGCTTTTGAAGCAATGCACACTTGAAGAGTATAATCATGGAGATCTCCCCCTATATCTTGCAATTCATACACGCATTTGATATATAATATGAAGAATTTAAAATGCATGATGAAATATGGTGACTGATGTAATTCAGCATCCGAGCATTTAACATTAATGAGGAATAAGCATGCAGAAGAACACATCAAAAGTATCAGGTCACCATAGAGTTTAAGATTACAACTCGATCCAGCAAAGTCATCAGAAGAACGAGAGTTGTAACTTAGCAAAAAAACGCCCATATAAGATAGACCCGCTTGAAGACTAACTCAAATTTCTCCCCCTTTGTCATCGAATGACCAAAAGGGTTGAAACTGAGGACTAACATCCCTGAAGAATATCATGTTGATGGAGGAGCGCCAGCGTTGTCAGGGTCTTGAGTCGACGTAGGGCCTGCTGCAGTGCCGTCCAAGTCTTCATGCTCGTCCATGGCGCGTGAAGAAGAATATGAGCTAGCCACCATAGAAGGAACCTTGACCCTCTTGAATCTCTTCGGAGGAGGAGCAGACCAGCCAAAGTCTTCCTTGAAGCCCATTTTCTTCAAATCTTCTTCACCATATAGATGTGATAGAATAGCCCAGGTGTGATCAAACACTTCATGGATGTAGTAGTGGTTTTTGTTCGCTGCATTATGTGTAGAAGTCATGTTGTGAAGAATAGAACCAAACTGACGCTTAACCCACTTGTGGTTGCGATCCACCTTCTGGTTGCGATCCACCTTCACGGTCAGTCAGCACATGAGGTGCAGTAGCTTGAGGACTTGTCTTGGTAGCATTGGCAGCAGTATCATGAGTGGCAGAGTCATCATTGGTGGAGTAAGATGCAGCTTTGCGGAACTGACCATCCAATGGACGAATGCCTTCATCGATAACGGCTGGTGACTTGCCCTTCTCATCAGATGAGGAAATGGTCCGCTTGAGGACTTCAATAGGGGGCAAGTAGCTGAGGTGATTCTGAAAATCAGCCTTGTAGTTGAGTGAAGACCTTGCTCTGAGGAATCTCATGATCCACAACGCGTAAGGCTTCAGCTCAAATGGTAAAAGTGCAACATTCGCCAGAGTCCTCATGAAGAAATCATGATAATTTATGGGGATGCCATGCCTGATGTTGAAAAGCATATTCTTCATCATTCCGATAATTTATTCATCGGATGAGTCATGGCCTTTGATAGGACTCATGGTCTTCGTCAGAATGCGGTAGATTGTTCTTGGCACATAGAGCAATTCCTTCACGAGGAATTTGGTCCTTGGAGCTTGTCCTGGCTTCAGCGGCTTCATGGGCACTTGCATATAGTGATCAGTGAGTTCGGGCTCATCATACAGACAACGAGAACCGTCAGGTGGAGGACTGATTGGTAGGGCACGAAGCAATTCAGAGGCTGGTGCCTTGTAATGAGTGTTTTCAGTCATCCAGTCCAACACCCACGAGTTGACATCAGCAACATCGCCTGTGATATGCAAAGTTGCGTAGAACTGAAGAATAAGCTCTTCATTCCAATCAACGATGTCAGAGCAGAAATTGAGCAAGCCAGCGTCATGAATCATGCTGAGGACTTGAGAGAAGCAAGGCATGGATTCCATGTCCACATGAGGAATATGCTCATGATCGAAGACTTTTTCCTTGTTGTAAAGCACTAAGGAATAGAAGTTTGCCTGGCTGGCAGTCTAGAAACGCTTCTTGTAAGACGAGCATTGTCATAGGGGTTGAATTCAGTGAAGAACACGTGCTCGCCGAAGAAATCATCAGCCTTGATTTTTTGCTTCTTGGAGAAGGGATCCTTTGGCTTGGGCTGAGAAGTGTCATTCAATTGCAGCACCACTTCAGGAATCGCAATCTCAGGTTCCTTAGGCTGAGGAATTTTAGGCTCTTCAGCAGCTTCAGCCTGGGTCATCAATTCTTCATTGACAATTTCTTCAGCACTAGTGGCTGGAATTTCTTCATGAACACTTGGGGTTGCATGAGCTTCTTCAGATCCCATTTGCACTTCAGTGGCGGCAGGGGACTAAGGAATAGCTTGGAGTGGAGTGAACATTGGAGAATTTGGATGTTGCCTGTCCCAAAATTCATCATTGAGCACAGGAGTGGTATAGCCAATGTCCACATCCTCATCTTCTATTTCTTCAACACCGGCCTCTTCAGCAGTAAAGTGAGGCATAGGTGAGGAAATGACTGGGGTTGAAGGGATCTTATCCACTTCAATTTCTTTGTCCAACTGCTCTGACGAAGCAGCAGAAGGAGTTTCATCATCAGATTCATCAGGAATCACATAATCTTCACCAAATGGAACAAGGTCCTTTGATGGCATTGATGAGACTGGAGCGGCATCAACTGGATTGTTAATTGAACTGATCAGAGTCTTCATCTTCTTCGGAGCTGAAGAATTTGAAGAATTGATGCCTTCCTTTTCTTCACAGCTGCACGTTCTGCAGCCTTGGTCTTCTTCGCATCTGATGCAGATGGAAGGATTGGAGTTGGTGCAGGCACAGGAGGTGCAGAGTACTTTGGTTCATTTTCATCACGCGCAACTAATGCAGTTGCCCTGACTTGTTCACTTTCTTCAGGCGCACCACTAGTGGATGCCCTGGCAATTTCTTCAGTGGCTGGAATGGAGTCATCAGCCCTGACACTCTCATTTTCTTTAGCAGCCTGATTGTCATCAGCGGTGCTGGCATTTTCTTTAGTAGGCTGAGCAGATGCCTCAGCCTGAGTAACTTCAACGTGCACAGGTGGAGCAGCACTTGAAGTGAATTTCTTCGTCAGATTGACGAAACACACTTTGGCGCCCTTCCAATCAGCATAGTAGTAATGAAATTCATCACTCAGCTGTTTGATTTCCACTTGCAAGGCAAGGAGCTGATTAGGAGGGAGAGTGAGGACATTGTCCTTGAGGTAGCGTTGTTTCTTGTACTGCGCTTTCTTCAAACTTCTGCCTTGTTCAAATTTCCATTTTTCCTCCTCAATGAAGGTAGTGAGAACATGACTTTGACCAGGAGTGAGGTTCATCTCCGGCAAAGGCGTGTTACGATCCTTGTGCCACAAGTCAATGTAGTCGAGGATCAACTTTGGATCCAGCATCAGCGGCACATTGCTGCCTTTGGCTCTAGCGGCCCTGGCTTGCCTGTTTCTGATGATTTCGGCAAGTTCTTCATCATCCGCCTCATCATCATCAGAGGGCACTTGGAAAGCGACTTGATTCTTGTGAGGACTTGGGCGAGTGCCTCGTCCAGCAGTGGCCTTTTTCTTCAGCAGTGAGGGACCAGCTGAGGAAGTTTGAGCAGCTGAGGATCTTGTAGATGCTCCTAAGGCAATAGAGAAGCCTTGAGTCCTTTGGCACGTGGCGAGATGCACAAGTGCTGAGGATTTTGTCGGGGCAGCTGAAGACTTTGACGGAGGAGCGGAGGACTTTGAAGGAGCAGTCTGAGGAATTTGCCGTGAGGGCCTTGAAGAATCTGGCCTTGTTGGCATAGCAGAGGAGCTTGGCCGTGAGGGCATTGAAGGTGAAGCACTGGACTTGTGCGCAGGCTTCTTGTGCATTGCCTTCTTAGGCTGACTAGCAGAGGCTTCAGCGGAGGCAGCAGCAGCAGCAGAGTTTGCGTTGAATTTCTTCACTGCTTCCTTTGCTTGCTTTGCCAATTTGGCCTGGTCCTTTGACCATTCATCAGGATAATCCTCACCGTGCTTGAGGCTAGTGGGATCTGCCAATTGGCCTGGTGCCAATGGAGGTCTTGGGCATGGAGGGTTGAGTGCGAATTTCTTCATGTACTTGGGAGTTACATACATGTACTCCTTCCATTCGCCTGCCCATCTCCTCTCTATCTTCTGAATGCGCACCTTGCACTGATTTCTGTCTTCCTCAGGGGGTGTGCAGTACCTAGCATAGATGTTCTGAGGAATTTCAAACGCTGTATTTACCTCAGGCCTCTTTCCTCCCTTCTGTGGCCTTTTGTCACCCATTTTCTTCAGCTGAGGAATATGAACAACTGAAGTTTCTGAAGAGGTATGCAACTTTTCTTCGAGGAACGCTGCAAATAAGTTAAGTTGATGAGAACCTAGTGATTCAGCAGTGGACATTTGTACCTGTGAATAGAGTATAGTTGCATGGAATTTGGAGAGGTCATATGCGTTCTCAGAAGGTTTTTCAGAAAGAATAGGTTTTGAGGAATTTGACCAGAAGAGTCTTGAGGAATTTCAGTAAGCCTTCTTTGTCTTAGGTTCCAGAGTTGTATAGATTGAGAATCCACACAATTGAGGAATCTTGAAGAAAATCATTGCTTAGAGAAACAAATCAAGAGCATATGACGTGTGAGGTGTTCATATGTGTGAAGATCTAAAAAATAAACACCTTTGAAGATTTTGAAGAAAGCTCGAGAATCAAAGCGAGCAATAAAAGTAACTTTTAATTACCCGAAGTGAAGAACACGACGAACTGGGAAGTGTAGATGTGAAGTTCATCAGTTCAGATCTTCCACGCCCTAACTTGGCAGAGGAAGACGGCTACGACGGCGGCGGAGTGAAGAAATCCGCAACCGGCGCGAGTACAACGGCGACAAGGTCGAGGCAGTGAAGCTCTTCCTCACCGGCGACGATGAAGTAGTGGTGGCGCTAGGGTTTTGGGAAGCTCGAGCGGGAGAGAGAGCACGAGCAAGGTGAAAGTGAAGTGAGGAAGAGACATGGGTATTTATAGAGGGAGTGAAAAACTGTTCAACCGAGGAAATCGGACGAACATGCCCCTGGCCCCTTCTCCTTTGATTGACATGTGTCATCCACGTACTGAGAGGTGGCGATCATGTAGGATCGTGGGTGAATAGATAAGTATTTGTCGTGAGAAGCGGAACAGTTTGAGCGGCAAGACCGAAAATTCAGATAAGATAAGTTAAAAGTTCTGTTTGCAATTTCTTCAGCTGTCAAGGACACAGTGAAGATTTTGAACGAGTTTCAAATAGAACGCATATGAGGAATTTGTGAATAGACTGGATTGAGTATAACATAGAGGGGGAAGGGTCCGATCACATTCACTTAGCAGAAGAAATCAACTTGAAGAAATAACAATAAGTGAATGTTGTAGAGGACATAAAACTCATATATATATATTCGAATGAAGAACAACACCGGAAAGAGTGAAGACAATGCAAATTTGAAGAATTTTAAAAACTGAGGAATTTCAAAAACGAGGAAAACTCAAATTGAAGATTTTCAACTTTTGGTTGGTGGCATAACTGTAACGCCCCGGATTCGATGCGCTAGGTGTCTGCCAGTTATTCTCTGCCTTTGCCATGTCATTTGCTTGCGTGTTGCATTTTATCATGTCATCATCTGCATTTCATTTTGCATACGTGTTCGTTTCATGCATCCGAGCATTTTCCCCGTTGTCCGTTTTGCAATCCGGCACTCCTATGTCATCCAGCGTTCCCCTTTTGTCTTCTGTTGTGAGCGGGTATTAAACTTTCTCGGAATGGCCAGAGGTTTGCCAAGCGGCCTTGGTGTAGCACCGGTAGACCACCTGTCAAGTTTCGTGCCATTTGGAGGTCGTTTGATGCTCCAACGGTTAACCGGGTAACCGTAAAGCCCTCTTTGAGTTGCAGCCCAACACCCCTTCCAAAGTGGCCCAAAACCCACCAAACTCCCCTCCATGCTCTCGGTCTTTCGATCATGATCGTGTGGCCAAAAACCGCTCCTCATTTGGACTCTCCTAGCTCCCTCTACCTATAAATATGTGCCTCCCCCGTCCAAATCGCAGATGAAACCCTAAGAATTTCCCCCGCCGCCACCGGACATGTCCAACTCCGGCCGGACACGTCCAGCTTCCACCTCACCCGGCGAATCACGCGCCGCCACGTCACCTTCCCTGCCGCCGTAGCCAACCGGCGTCCTCCACGTCGCCCCGCGCCTGCGCCCACTTCGCCGCACCAGCGCCGCGGCCCGCCCGGGCCCATCCGCCGTCGTGCCAGGCCCGGATCCGTGCCGCGCCTCCCGCTCCGCTCCGTTGCCATGGCCTCGTCCCCGACCTCCGCCTCCGCCTCCGCCCGAGCTCCCGCCGGCGAGACGCCCTGCCGGCGACCAACTCCGGCGAGGCCAGGCCAGCCCCATCGCGGGACCTCCTCCCCGTGCCCCTGCTTCTCCTCCGAGGCTCTCCCTCACGATCTCTCTCTCTCTCTCCTGTGCCAGGTCTCCATGGATGGGCGCCCCAAGCTCCACCCGCAACAGCGCTGCCCCGAGCTCCGTCCGCCGCTGCTCTTGCCCGGATCCGGTTGCCCATGGCCCGATCTACCCATTCCCGGCCATCCCGAGCCTCGTCGGAGTCCCACGCCCCTTCCTCGTCGCCGTTGACTTCCACCGGAGGCGTCCTGTACGAGGAATGGATCTTCCCCGACCTGCTAGTTTTTTTTTGCTTGGTGAAATTCTGCTAAGTCCCCGGTTTATTTTGCATAATCATGCCATGTTTGACCTGTCGTATCTCTGTGCATACTGCTCCGTTTCGTGCATGTAATATGTAAAATTGTTCGTCTTGACGAGTACCTCATTTCATTCCATTGCATCATTTTCATTTGAGCTAATCTTGATGCCCGAAATGCTGTTGGAAGAGTGCATGTTGATGTTAATCTGCTGAAACTGTTATAACTTCCTCATTTGTCATTTTTGCCATGATTGATGTGTGCATCCTATGAGGTTGATGTCTACATGTATGTTGATCTATGCCATGCCATCTTTCCAGGGGTGCCATCCATGTATTTTTGTGAGTTGTGTGTTGAGTGTATCAAGCTTGTTAAGGAGGGTAGTTGCTATTGCTGTTTTCCTGGCAGATTCTGTTATATTTTGTTGCTATGTAAACCTGCTCCTACAAGTCTTTGTGTGCATAATCTGGAGATGTTCTATAAATATGTTTTGATCTACATGTTATGCCCTATCCATCCACGCCCCTGGTTGCATTTATAGCTTGCTCTAGATTGTTCATATCTTGTTCCAAAGTTGCTTGATAATGTTGCTATCAGCCTGTTAACATTAAGTTCCATGTTTCCATGATTGTTTGCTAGTGATCCATGCACCCTATGACCTTGATCTTGCCATGTATAGCTTCACAAACATGTATTCTTACTGTTGGTTGCCTTGCCATGCCATGTATTGCTCTGTGGTGAGTGGTTCGAGCTCACCAACATGCCTACTTATTATTGTTCCTGCCATGTTTGAATCTGTAATATAACTTGCCATGTTTACATGGGTGCCATCATATTTTCTGATCCTTTTTGGCTCATGGTCAGTAAGGGACTTTTGATCTATGCAATTAGTAGGTTCATTCCATGCCTTTGTTTGCCATGATAAGTTGCTGTAACATGTTGTTTGATAGCTCTAAACATTGCAACCTGATGTTATTTCTGCTAAAGTCTAAAACTGTTATAATTTGCAATCTTACCATGTGTTTTGGAGCATGTTCTAGTTGTTTCTGGAGATAGCTCAGTGTTCATGTCTTGTTATGCCTTACCTGTACTTCCTGCCCATGCCTTTTGTTATTATGTTGGGATGCTGTAGCTTGTTGTTTTGATGCTTGCAAGATGCCTAGTTGTTGTTATGGACAGATTGTTGTTATGACTTGTATAGAGTATGTGTTGCCCCGTTGCTCCGTTTTGAGTGTGCTCTATATGAAACTTGCTTGATTTTGCATGTAGCTTCATATCACCATGTTGCATCCTTGTTTTGAGGTGTTTGCTTGATGTTTGTATGCATTTTGCATCAATGCCATGTCTAACTTGTTTTGCTCATATCTTCTAGCCCGTAGCTCCGAATCTAATGAACTTTATATGTAACTTGACTAGAATCTCATGTAGATCATCTTGGTGCATCTTAACTTGCTGTTTAACAACTTGAACATAATGTTTATTCAGATCTGGACCAATTTCGAAATTTGCATATGAGGACTTACCGGAATTGTTATATGTTGTTTCCGGCCTCATTTAAACTTGCCTTGATGTGTTGTTCTTGGTTGCATCATCTCTTGCCATGAGTAGCTTCATGTAGCTTGGTCATGCATCATGCTTGTTGTGCATCATGCCTTGTTCATGTGTAGTGTGTTTACCTATGTTGTGTGCTTCTTCTTGTTAGTTCCTGTTTCGTTGCGATCGTGAGGATTCGTTCGTCTACGGTTGGTTCAGCTTCATCCGTTCGTCTTCTTCATGGACTCGTTCTTCTTCCTTGCGGGATTTCAGGCAAGATGACCGCTACCCTGGATCTCATTACTACCATTGCTATGCTAGTTGCTTTGTTCTATCGCTATGCTGCGCTACCTATTACCTGTTTATCAAGCCATCCCATATTGCCATGAACCTCTAACCTTTGACACCTTTCCTATGCAAACCGTTGTTTGGCTCTGTTACCGCTTTGCTCAGCCCCTCTTATAGTGTTGCTAGTTGCAGGTGAAGTTGAAGATTTCTCCATGGTGGACAGGATTTATGTTGGGATATCACAATATCTCTTATATTATTAATGCATCTATATACCTGGTAAAGGGTGGAAGGCTCGGCCTTATGCATGGTGTTTTGTTCCACTCTTACCGCCCTAGTTTCCGTCATACCGGTGTTATGTTCCCGGATTTTGCGTTCCTAACGCGGTCGGGTGATTTATGGGACCCCCCTGATAGTTCGCTTTGAATAAAACTTGTCCAGCAAGGCCCAACCTTGGTTTTACCATTTGCCTCACCACCACCTATACCCTTCCCTTGGGTCGGCCAACCCGAGGGTCATCTATATTTTAGCCCCCCCGGGCCAGTGCTTGTCTAAGTGCTGGTCCGAACTAGAGTCCTTTGCAGCGCCCCCTCAGGGAAACTTGAGGTCTGGTTTTAGTTGTATGGAGTGCTCATCCGGTGTTGCCCTGAGAACGAGATGTGTGCAGCTCCTATCGGGATTGTCGGCGCATCGGGCGGCTTTGCTGGTCTTGTTTTACCATTGTCGAAATGTCTTGTAAACCGGGATTCCGAGACTGATCGGGTCTTCCTGGGAGAAGGTCTATTCCTTCGTTGATCGCGAGAGCTTGTCACGAGCTAAGTTGGGACACCCCTGCAGGGTTTAAACTTTCGAGAGCCGTGCCCGCGATTATGTGGCAGATTGGAATTTGTTAATGTCCGGTTGTAGATAACTTGACACCAGATCCGAATTAAAATGCATCAATCGCGTGTGCAGCCGTGATGGTCTCTTCTCGGCGGAGTCCGGGAAGTGAACACGGTTTCTGGGTTATGTTTGACGTATGTAGGTGTTCAGGATCACCTCTTGATCATTGCTAGCTTCACGACCTTTCCTTTGCTTCTCTTCTCGCTCTTGTTTGCGTATGTTAGCCACCATACTTGCTTAGTCGCTGCTGCAACCTCACCACTTTACCCCTTCCTTTCCCATTAAGCTTTGCTAGTCTTGATACCCATGGTAATGGGATTGCTGAGTCCTCGTGGCTCACAGATTACTACAACAACAGTTGCAGGTACAGATTATGCGATGATCATGACGCGAGAGCGATGTTTGCTTATTTGGAGTTCTTTTTCTGCTTCTTCTTCGATCAGGGGATAGGATCCAGGTCGGCAACCTGGGCTAGCAGGGTGGATATTGTGTGAGTTTCTGTTTATGATTCATCCGTAGTCGGATGTTGTTCTTGTATGTTGTATTGTTGTATTCATGTGACATTGTATGTATTGGATGTATCCCCACTATTATGTAATGTTGATGTAATGATATCCACCTTGCAAAAGCATTTCAATATGCGGGTCTATCCTTAGTGGGACCTTCGAGTTCCTTTTGGATAGGGTCGCATATTGGGCGTGACAGTAACCCACCGTATAAGAAAGCTGATTTCAGACACCACGTACAATTGTCGTAGGGCTCTGAGAATCAATTTCTTCATTAATTTCTTTAAACTTAGAGGGTTTGTCTTCATTGATTGAATAAAAACGTTGCTTCGTGTGTTGCGATTCTAAGTCATCAAGTCAGCATAAGTGTTAGGAGGTGTGTCCATTTCAGAGAACATTCGAAGATTCTAGGATATTTAGCTCACACCGCAACTTGCTAAATCTCTTCTCATCCAAGAGCTTTGTGAAGATATCAGCCAATTTATCTTCAGTGCTGACGTGGTTGATGGATATGTCTCCCTTCAACACATGATCACGAAGAAAGTGATGACGAATTTGAATGTGCTTGGTCTTCGAGTGCTGAACTGGGTTATGAGCAATCTTGATGGCACTCTCATTGTCACAGTAGAGAGGCACATTCTTCACGTTGACGCCATAGTCCTCGAGAGTTTGCTTCATCCATAGTAGTTGAGCACAGCATGATCCAGCAGCAATGTACTCAGCTTCTGAAGTGGAGAGAGATACGCAGTTCTGTTTCTTTGAGGACCAACAGACCAAAGATCGTCCGAGGAAATGACATGTACCAGATGTTGACTTGTGGTCCACACGATCGCCAGCATAGTCAGAGTTTGAATATCCAATGAGATCAAAAGTGGAGCCCTTGGGATACCATAATCTAAGTGTTGGTGTGTGAGCTAAGTATCGAAGAATATGCTTCACATCCTTATGGTGTGATTCCTTTGGTGTAGCTTGAAATCGGGCACACATGCAAACACTAAGCATAATATCCGGCCTAGATGCACATAGGTAAAATAAAGAGCCAATCATGGAGCGGTATACCTTTTGATCGAAGTCTTCACCATTTTCATCAGTGCATAGATGGCCATTTGTGGGCATTGGAATTTTGACCCCTTTGCAATCTTGCATGCCAAATTTCCTCAATACATCCTTGAGGTATTTCTCCTGAGATATGAATATTCCATTGCGCTGTTGACTAATTTGAAGACCTAAAAAGAATTTCAACTCTCCCATCATAGGCATTTGATATTCTTCACTCATCATATCAGCAAATTCATCACTATATCGTTGGTCAGTACAGCCAAAAATGATATCATCAACATATATTTGGCACACAAATAATTCACCATCATAAGACTTAGTGAAAAGAGTTGGGTCGAGTGAACCGGGTTTGAAGCCTTTCTTCATGAAGAATTCCTTCAAGGTATCATACCACGCCCGAGGGGCTTGCTCGAGGCCATACAGGGCCTTGTTGAGCTTGAAGACTTTGTCGGGATTCTTTGGATCTTCAAAACTTGGGGGTTGAGCAACATATACTTCTTCCTCAAGCTTACCATTGAGGAATGCACTTTTCACATCAATTTGTTGTAAGATAATATCATGATGGTTAGCATAGGCAAGTAATATGCGAATAGCCTCAAGTCTAGCAACAGGTGCAAAAGTTTCATCGAAGTCAATTCCTTCAACCTGTGTGTAGCCTTGAGCTACAAGTCGTGCCTTATTCCTCACCACAAGGCCATTTTCATCTTGCTTGTTGCGGTAGATCCACTTTGTGCCAATAATGTTGTGCTTGCGAGGATCTGGACGTTTGACCAGTTCCCAGACGTTGTTGAGCTCGAATTGATGTAATTCTTCTTGCATTGCTTGAATTCACTCAGGCTCCAGAAATGCTTCATCTACCTTAGTGGGCTCTGTGATAGAGACAAACACAAAGTGCCCACAAAAGTTAGATAAATGTGAAGCTTTTGAGCGTGTGAGAGGACCTGGTGCTTCAATGTCATCGATGATCTTCTCGATTTGCACTTCATTTGCAGTACGAGGATGAGCGGGTTGTCTTCGAGGAATTTGATCCGCATTTTCTTCAGGAGCATTTCCTTCAGCACCATTTTCTTCAGGTGCGCCAGCTCGACGTTCATCACGTTCTGGAATGAATTCTTCAGCAGATTCTTCAGTAGGAATGACATCGTCAGTGGCTTTGAACTTGATAGAATCCTCAGGTGCTGGTTCATTTATCACAGAAGGTAGGTGCTCTCTTTGCGAGCCATTAGTTTCATCGAACCGCACATCTACAGTCTCAACAACCTTGTGAAGAACATTGTTGAAGACTCTGTAGGTGTGCGAGTCCTTTCCGTAACCAAGCATGAAACCCTCATGTGCTTTCGGTGCAAACTTAGAATTGTGATGAGGATCTCTAGTCCAACATTTAGCACCGAAGACTTTGAAGTAACTTACATTGGGTTTCTTGTCAGTGAGGAGTTCATAGGCAGTCTTCTTGAAGAATTTGTGAAGATATACTTTGTTGATGATGTGGCAAGCGGTATCAATTGCATCAATCCAGAACCGACGAGGTGTCTTGTATTCATCAAGCATAGTGCGAGCCATTTCAGCGAGGGTTCTGTTCTTGCGCTCCACGACGCCATTCTGTTGAGGAGCATAAGGAGCAGATAACTCATGAGTAATACCAAGTTCATCAAGATAATCATCAAGACTGGAATTCTTGAACTCAGTTCTGTTGTCACTCCTGATGCGCTTGATCTTCACACCAAAGTTGGTTGACGCCCTCGAGGAAAATCATTTGAAGACTTCCTGCACCTCATGTTTGTAAGTGACAATGTGTACCCATGTGTAACGAGAGGAGTCATCAACAATAACAAAACCATATAGAGATGCATCATTTGTCACGGCAGAATAATCATTAGGACCAAAGAGATCCATGTGAAGCAATTCAAATGGCCAAGTGATAGTCATGATAGTCTTCGCTGGATGCTTGGCCTTTGTCATCTTCCCAGCTTCACAGGCTCCGCATAAGTGATCCTTGAGGAATTTGACATTATCAATGCCAATGACATGCTTCTTCTTCGCGAGCGTGTGCAGATTCCTCATGCCAGCATGACCAAGTCATCGATGCCATAGCCAGCCTTTTGAAGCTTTTGCAAGTAAGCACACGGCCGGTTGTGGTCCTGTAGAGAAATCAACAATGTACAAGTCTCCTCTCATAAAGCCTTCGAAGACTTTGGAATTGTCAGCTTCCAAGATCACAACACAACGATACTTTCCAAAGACAACAACATATCAAGATCACAAAGCATTGAGACATACATGAGGTTGTATCCTAAGGACTCGACAAGCATGACTTTGTCCATGTGTATGTCTTAGAGATCGCAACCTTACCTAGACCCAATACCTGACTTTTGCCTTTGTCAGCGAAGATGATATGCTTCAGATGTGACGGTGATAAGGGAGCATCCATCAATAGATGCATGTCACCAGTCATGTGATTTGTACATCCACTATCGAGGACCCACTCATTTGCTTTGGGTTGATCATCCTGCAGATGAATTAGTGCAGCTTACAAACTCATATACTTCATCAGTGAAGAATATGATATCAATATCATCAGATCAATTTCTTCGAGCAATTAGAACAGATAAACAGTTATGAGGACATGTGAAATGAAAGTTCATTTCATCATGATTAGCCTGCGTCCTATTAGGCATTGTTCAGGTCTCCAGCAAATTCTTCAGTCGTTTTGAGCATGAGTGGAGACCTGACTCGGCATAAGAGATTAGTTCCTTTTCTTCACCACCCACATCTGGAGGGGTGGCAAAGAATTCATCACTCTGCGAGCACCATATGATAAAGGTGGCGTGGACGCCAGTCCACTTCATTTCACATAAGAGGGTTAGGGTAAGCATATGAATAAGCAGAGAAATTCTTCAAGGACTTATGAACATAATGATTTGAAGAATAATGCACATATTCATAGCCCTTAGCTCTACCATGCGAAACAGAAGAATTAGCATGATGATGATCATATGAGGACTTTGATCCTTTTGAGGAATTTGATCCACCTGAGGACTTGGATCCATATGAAGAATTTGGTTAATGTGAAGAATTTGATCTAGAGTTCCTTTTCTTCATAGGTGGTGTCATGAGGACATTCACCTGAAGACTTTCAAGGCAACTTTTGGGAACCCTGATTTTCTTCATAGGAGAACCGTTCCTACAGTTAGTCCCAACATATCTAGCAAATACTTCACCATTCTGATTTTTGAACAGTTTATAGTTAGAGTCAAATGACTCATCAGAAGAATGAGGAGATTCACATGTGAAGCCAGATAAGTTGGATGGATCAACTGGAGGTCCCTTTGTAGCAACCCATGAGGTTTTGGGGTACTGCTCAGGCTTCCAATATGTTCCATAAGCATTGAGTTTCCTCTCAAAGGCAATACCCTCTTTCCTAGGGTTTCTGTTGAGGATTTGCTTTTTGAGCACATCACAAAGAGTCTGATGCCCTTTGAGGCTTTTGTACATGCCTGTTATGTACAATTCCTTCAGCCTTGCATCATTAGTGATACTTGCATTGTCCTCAGATGAGGAATTAGTGACAGCAGAGACATATGAAGAATTTGTAGCACTATAAGCATTTGAACATTCAGGTGAAGAATTAGCAGTTCACGTTCAATGCACTTCAGACATGGAGGAACAAATTCTTCCTGGGTAGCGCTAATTTGTTGAGCAAGTAATGAATCGCGCTCCTTGTGAAGATCTTCATAATCCACTCTTATCTTTTCAAGATCTTGCTTTCTTTGAAGAAATTCATAAGAAAGCTTCTCGTGATTAGATAAGAGAGTGTTATGATGACCTTGAAGAGCGTCAAACTTGGACTGAAGTCTCTGAAGACTCTCAGCCAACGCTTTTGACTGATCTATTTCTTCACCCAACATATCATCGCTCTTATTAAGCATGTATTGAACTTTTTCCAAAGCTCTTTGTTATTTAGTGGCAAGTGAAGCAAGTTTGACATAGCTGGGGCCAAATTCATCACCTGATTCATCACCACTAGATTCGGAAAGGTAGCATTCAGTTACCTTGCCACCCTCTGCCATGAGGCACAGTGAAGAGGATGACGATTCAGGTGCGAAAGTCATCTCTTTGAGAGAATCCTTGTAATCCTCAAACCAAGGATCATGACGAGTATGATGACCTTCATAGACCTCAAGGAGCAGATGACATCCTTCGCCGTGAGGTTCAGTAGAGTGTACTTGCGAATGTCATCAGCCTCCACCATCTTGCATAGATCGGTAAGACCAATCCTAGTGACGGTCCACAGTTTGCTGTCCATAGCCATGAGTCACTTCTTCATCATGGCCTTCCAACGGGGATACTCATGACCGTCAAAGATGGGGCAGCATACGTTCCTCAATCCTACAGTCGACATAACTAAAACTCTAGGCGGTTAAACCAAAATCACAGAGAACAAGGGAGTACCTTGCTTTGATACCAATTGAAAGTGCGTTATATCGACTAGAGGGGGGTGAATAGCCGATTTTTATGAAGTCTTCACTGAGGAATTTTCTGGTGAGGAAATTCCTAAATGAAGAACTACTTGCAGTGGAATAAGTACTCAGAAGTAAACATAAGAGAGCACAACGAAAGTCATCATGATGAAATGAAGACAAGCACAGAGTATAGAAAGCATAAAGATAGGATAACACAAGGAAGAAGACGGTCAGACTGAAGAAATAGAATTGAGGAAATTGAGAAAGTCTTCAGTCAATGTCTTCAAACAGATATGAACAGGCACACAACAACAGATATGAAGAAATGAAAGAGTTGAGGAAATAGAACCAGTTGGCTTGGTGAAGACAATGATTTGGTAGACCAGTTCCAACTGCTGTCTCAGTTGTACATCTGGTTGGAGCGGCTGAGTATTTAAACTCGAGGACACCCAGTCACGGACACACAATCCTCATCGTATTATCCTTGAGCTAAGGTCACACAGACCTCGCCCAATCACTTGTGGTAAGTCTTGAGGTGACTTCCGAACCTTCACAAACTCGGTCACTCAATGATCCACAATTCCTCTTGGATGCTCTAGACCTTGACGCCTAACCGTCTGGAAGAAGCACAGTCTTCAAAGGAAACAGGCGTCGGATCCACACAGGATCAATCTCTTCAGTGATGCTCAATCACTTTGGGTTTGTAGGTGTTGGGTTTTGGGTTTTCCTCACTTGATGATTTTGGCTCAAAGTCCTGGGAGGATGGGATGCTCTCAATTGACAAGTGTCACTTTCTCTCAGAGCAGCCAATCAGCTAGTGCTTGAAGGGGGCGGCTATTTATAGCCTAGGGAGCAGCCCGACATGATAAGACATAAATGCCCTTGTCTGATATGACCGTTAGGTGGGTAGATATTTTGGAACCGCTGGCCCATAGCACAGCAACGGTCGGAATTTTGATTATCAAAAGCCTGAGGGCTATCATGTTCCTCACTGTGTAGGCAATTCACACTGGTCAATTCCTAACTCCTCAGTCAGAACAAATTCCTCAGAGACCAGAAGAACTTCGTCTCTGTCACTGAAGAATATGACTGAACTGTATGAGATTTCCAATGGCTTCACTCGAAGGGATTGGTAGGTGTAGGATTTTGAGTTGAGCATCACATGGAAATTTTTCCTTAGTATTTTCTCGACCCCCTTTAACAGTACGGTGTTTCCTATGACTCAAGAAAGAGAAAACGAAACTATGAAAACAAAAGTCTTCACGCTTCATGTTCCTCAAATGAATACCAAGTCTTCAAGGTCACACCAATTTCTTCACTTTCAAAGTCTTCAGAAAGTCTTTAGAGATCCAAAGTCTTCAGTTGAAGAACTTCATTTTTAGGGGTCGACTTTCTCTGTAGATATCAAACTCCTCATAGACTTATAGACCTGTGTACACTCACAAACGCATCAGCCCCTTAACCTATAAGTCTTCAATACACCAAAATCACTAAGGGGCACTAGATGCACTTACACTTCTGCGAGACTGAACGCCGGTGTCGATTCAGTTGCCTTGATCCATTCAGTGAGCTGTCGATTGAACTGGTGAGCTCATGTGTCGAGTGCTGTGCTGGGGTGCGGGATCTCGGGCGCGATTATCGGCAGTGTATCCCGGATTTCGCAGGATACGAAATTTCAGGGAAGCGCGCAGGGTGGAGAGCACCGAAACGAGCGGGCCATATAAGTAGCAATGCCTTGATTACCGTGCCGCCTTTTTCGCCGCATACGATGTGCGCAACTGTTCTGGGATTTGATGGGATTGCCTGGTCCCACGCGTCAGTCACTCGGTGATGGCCCTTTATAAGGCGACGGGTCCGAGGCGCTGGTACTGTGCACGCCTATTCCTTCTTCTTTCTCATCTGCTTCTCCACCGCGCCTAGATCCTCCGCTCTCGACGCCGCTGCTCTCCAGCCATGGTGAAGGACAAGACGGCGGCGCTAGAGCATGCTAAGAAGGCGACGGGGGCGGCGAAAGTCAAGAAGCTGACCTGCGGGTCGTTGTCGTGTGCGGGGCTGCCGCCAGGCTGGATCCAGGGCGATTGGATCCGGTCTTCGATCCGGCAGGAGGATCTAGCTGAACTGGAGGAGTCCGGATTGATCGCCAAGGGAGCGGCGAGGCTGCCGAAGGGGGAGATAGAGCCGCAACCTCAATCGTGTGAGTGCGTTTTTCTCACCACCCACGTTGACCGGGGTTTCTCGCTCCCTCCGCATCCTTTCTTTCAGGAACTCTTGAACTTCTTTGGCGCTCAGCTACACCACTTTTCTCCCAACACCATCACATATTTAGCTGCATTTGTATCGATGTGCGAGAACTTCTTAGGGTGTCGACCGCACTGGGGTCTTTTCAAACACATCTTCACCATTCGTTCCCACTCGGTAAAAAAGGTGAAGTCGAGTGACTCAAAAACCCACGTCATCCAAATGTGTGGGGGTTTAGGTATCCAAAAGAGGAATAGGAGTGCCTTTCCCGCCATGACTCTCCCTGAATCTGTTAGAGGTTGGCAGTCGACCTGGTTCTACTGCCAGGACATCGCAGATCCTGGTCAGTCGACTGGTCTTCCTCCCTTCTCATTTGACCACGTTCAGACTCCTGCCCCACTGAAAGTAATGCTAATGACACCATGGAGACGAGGATGTTGGTGGATAGAGTGGTCCAGCTCATCAATGATGGTTTCACTGGCATGGACTTGTTGGAAGTGTTCCTCAGTCGATGCATTCAACCTCTCCAAGCCTGCGATCACCCGATGTGGCTATATTCTGGACCGGATGACACTGCTCGGGTCCATCCAGAAGAAGTGTCGTCTGAAACAGTCGCTTTGTGGCTGAGGGGCATCATAGGCAACCAGGACAACCCTAGAGGATCTAGGAGAGTGGTCCCCTTCAGTGGCGGAAACCCACCTGACAAGGTATACTTTTTGTTCCGACTGCTTCCCGCTCATGCTCTGACTGTACTTGATGTCGACTTACTCTCGTTCGACCGATTTGTTTTGCAGGTATTCACTGAGATGCATTCGGGGCCCAATGGTGAACAAGCCTTGGAGCAGGACCAGGAGGGGGAGGACAGTGCGGAGGAGAGTGGTGAGTGGGAGTCTCCAGGAGAAGATGAGGATGAGGAGAGCGAGGAGTCGGACGAGGAGGAAGAAGTCGACTCGCCGCCGCGCTCCGAACGTCGATCCAAACAGCAGCAAGATCTGGCTGGCAGGCGCGGGAAAAGTGTGGGTCCAAGTGCCAATACTTAGAAGCGAACTCGGACGTCGACTCCGGAGCCGACGGAGAAGGTGGCCAATCAGCCTAAAGTTGCTCCTCCCAAGGCCCGAAAGACATTGCTACGAATCAAGATGGACGTCCCCGTTGCCTCAGGGTGAGTATCTCGCTTGTATTTTCATAGGTCGACTGAAGATTTTCTTGATCTGACCGACCAATTCATGTGTCCTTCCAGTCACACCTCTACTTCCACTGACATGGACATTGAAAAGGCACCAGGAGACGAAGAGTCCACCTCACAAGCTGGTAAATTCGTTCAACCAAGTTCTGTTTAGTCGAGTGGGTGGTCAATCGACTGAAAATTTGATACTTCTCTCTTTATGTAGCTCCGCAAGAGATCGTTGTGCTTCCTGATGACGAAGAAGAAGAAGTGCCTCTACAGGAGAGGAGGAAGAAGACTGGAGGCTCAAGCAGGAGGAAGCTTGAAGTCCAAGTCCCTCAGTCGACACCGGCGCCTGAGGCGATAGTCGAGCGTTCCGAAGGGCAGGGTTCGGACGAACGTCACATTCGCTAACCCGCTGACGACTGATCGTCCGTCGGGGTCGACTGCATAGACACCAGCTGCACCGGTGCAGCTCCACTTGTCCAACCCAGTAACTAGTTCGACCATTCTAGAGCCATCCCTCTTTTCTACATATCAAACACCAGACGACTCGCCGGGCGCCACTAGGGAAGCTCTTTGCCAGGTGAATCTTGTCATGGAGCAGGTGAAAGTGATGCATGAAGCTAGTCAGGTAGCTTACAACGCCAGCGCTGCCCTTCAGACCAATGTTCAGGTCAGCAAAATTCCGACTGAACTTTTGAGTGTTGCTTTATATCTGATCACCTACTAGGTGTTCCTTCATTTAGAACTCAGGAAATCTTCAATTCTGCACTTTTCGAATCAGTGGGGGCATGCCGAGTGCACCCACTGGGTGTAGTCCCCGAGACCACAGTCGCCTGCTGGTAGTCGACTGAGGTCTAATGATGTATCTCTTTCTTTATTTTTTGAACTCATGCTGGGAAACTCTCGCTGAGTATTGATCTGATCTAGTGGGGGCACGCTGGGCAACTCTTGCTTATATCTGTCGACTGACATGTCTGTCTTTCTGGCTGCAGAGGTCTTGTTATCTTGGAGGTCGGCTCACCGAATTAAAGAAGAAGCATATGAGTGTTGAACTTGACCTTGAACTTGCAAAGAAGAATCCGAAGACTACTCAAGAAGAAACGGCCATCATGGGAGGTAATCACTCGACCATTTTGCCTGCTTTGTATCTTCATACTTCGCACTAGTTTTTCTTTCAGTCTCTTTGAACCGAGTGATTTCACACAAGTAGATGTGCGAAGTGAAAATTGCCAACTTCAGTCTCGTCTGAAGAGTGTTGTTTCTTTAGAGAGGATGAAGGAGGCTTTGAAGCAGAAAGATCTGGATCTGGCAGCTGCTCAGAAGGAAGCACGCGAGAAGAGGAAGCTTGCGGACCAGAAGCTGGCTTCGGTCAGCAAATTGGAGGAGGAGAACGCGAAGTTGAAGAATGCCATCTCGAACGCTAATCGAGAAGGCGAGCATCTAAAGAAGGACAAGGAGAATCTGACCACTGAAGTCGGCGGCCTCAAGACCAAGACAGACAAGCTAGAGTCCTATCTGGAGCAACTGGCCGCCAAACTTGTTCTGAAGCTTGAAGGTATGATCAGTCGACTGCAATTAATTTGTTGCCGACTAAACTTTGTTGTCATGCCGTCGACTCATCACTTTTTGCAATGTGACAGAACTGTGTCAGGACTTTGAGGCTAAAACTGCGTGGGTTGAGATGGGTCTTGACCCCATCAACTGTCCTGTGAAAGATGACACTGCAATGAACCTACTTCGATTGGAGTTGCGCTTGCTCATCTTGCTCGGCTGAAGGCGGTGATGGCTCAAGTGGATGTTGAACTCTGGCCTCGGAAGGAGCTGTCTCAAGACCTCGAGTCCCTGATGACTCGACTAAATCAGATTCCAGGCTGAGTGCAAGAGTGGAAGAAATCTTCAGCCCGCTGTGGTGACGATGTCGCCTTGTCTTTGGTCAGAGTGCACTACAAGGAGGCTAAGGAGGACAAGCTGGCAGCCCTCAAAGTGGTGAACACTAAGAAGCACTCTTTCTAGGATTTCATGGACACCTTCCTCGAGGCAGCCACTCGCATCGCCGACAACATCGACCTTGATAGCTTCTGTGATCCGGCCTGCCCTTCTCCCGTCGAGTGACTGAAAAACATTATGTCTCACCTTTATTTGCCTCGGAATGCCGAGTGATTTTGTAACCATTAAAACTCCTTCGGGTCTGGTGCCCGAGTACTTTTAATCTGCGGTTAGGAAACTCTGGATTTATCTTTGAATATGTTGGGTTTGTCTTCGAGTGAAATTTGTTCTTCCCTTGGATCTGTTTGTCATCGTCTGATGCAGGTGCTGAAGAAGAATACCCAGTCGACCGAAGGGACGGTCTTCGAACATCATTGATCAGTTCATCAGCAAGGCACTCAGCAATGGTCTTGACATCCCTGTCAACCAATTGGGTGATCCTTGAGTAGCATTGATTAGTTCATCAGCAAGGCACTCAGCAATGGTCTTGACGTTCCTGTCAACCGATTGCGTGATCCTTGAGTAGCATTGATCAGCTCCTCAGCAAGGCACTCAACAATGGTCTTGACATTCCTGTCAACTGATTGGGTGGTCGTTGAGTAGCATTGATCAGCTCATCAGCAAGGCACTCAGCAATGGTCTTGACGTTCTTGTCAACCGATTGGGCGATCCTTGAGTAGCATTGATCAACTCATCAGCACGGCACTCAGCAATGGTCTTGACATTCCTGTCAACCGATTGGGTGGTCCTTGAGTAACATTGATTAGCTCATCAGCAAGGCACTCAGCAGTGGTCTTGACGTTCTTGTCAACCAATTGGGCGATCGTTGAGTAGCATTGATCAGCTCATCAGCAAGGCACTCAGCAATGGTCTTAACCTAGGCGAGTGTTGGACTGCATTGAAGCCTCCAAGCGGGAGGATCGCTCGTCACTCGGTAAGATTTTTCAAACCTAGGCAAGCACTGGGCTGCAGCTAAGCCCCTGAGTGGGAGGATTGCTCACCACTCGATAGGATTTTACAAACTTAGGCGAGCACTGGGCTGCAGCTAAGCCTCCGAGTGGGAGGATCGCTCTCCACTTGGTAGGATTTTTCAAACTTAGGCGAGCACTGGGCTGCAGCTAAGCCTCCGAGTGTGAGGATAGCTCACCACTCGGTAGGATTTTACAAACTTAGGCGAGCACTGGGCTGCAGCTAAGCCCCCGAATGGGAGGATTGCTCGCCACTCGGTAGGATTTTACAAACTTAGGCGAGTACTGGACTGCAGCTAAGCCCCCGAGTGCGAGGATCACTCGCCACTTGGTAGGATTTTACAAACTTAGGCGAGTACTAGACTGCAGCTAAGCCCCTGAGCGGGAGGCGGACTTACAACTCAGTAGGATTTTACAAACTTAGGCGAGCACTGGGCTTTGGCTAAGCCCCCGATCGGGAGGATCGCTCGCCACTCGGTAGGATTTTTCAAACTTAGGCGAGCACTGGGCTGCAGCTAAGCCCCCGAGTGGGAGGATTGTTTACCACTTGACAGGATTTTACAAACTTAGGCGAGTACTGGACTGCAGCTAAGCCCCCGAGCGAGAAGCGGACTCACCACTCAGTAGGATTTTACAAACTTAGGCGAGTACTAGACTGCATCTAAGCCCCCGAGCGTGAGGCGGACTCACCACTCGGTAGGATTCACAAACTTAGGCGAGCACTGGGCTGCAGCTAAGCCCCAGAGCGGGAGGCGGACTCACCACTCGGTAGGATTTTTATCACTTAGGCAAGCACTGGGCTGCAGCTAAGCCTTTGAGTAGGAGGCGAACTCACCACTTGGTAAGATTTTTAGCACTTAGGCGAGCACTGGGCTGCAGCTAAGGCCCGGAGTGGGAGACGGACTCACCACTCGGTAGGATTTTTTATCACTTCATCTCAGGCGAAACAGATTCGCAGCTAAGACGATAAGTACAAAATAAACAACAATCATTCGGAAGAATGTAAATTATGTATTTTGATAGTCAAACTAAGAGGTATTTCTTATTACATCTCATCAGTCCAGATATTTAAGAGTAAAAAGGGCGGAGAAAATCCGCATTCCAGGCGCGTGGCTCATCTTTATTATGTTCGATGTTGAAGAGACGGTATGCTCTGTTGTGGAGCACCTTGGTGACGACGAAAGGGCCTTCCCAAGCAGGAGCGAGCTTGTGAGGTCTCTGCTGGTCCACTCGAAGAACCAAGTCTCCTTCTTGAAATGCTCGACCCCTCACATTTCTAGCATGAAACCGACGCAAGTCTTGCTGATAAATGGTCGACCGGATCAAAGCCATATCTCTTTCTTCTTCTAGGAGGTCGACTGCATCTTGCCGAGCCTGCTCTACTTCTTCTTCTGAGAAGAGCTCGACTCCAGGTGCATTGTGGAGAAAATCACTGGAGAGCACGGCTTCAACTCCGTAGACCAAGAAGAATGGAGTCCTTCCAGTCGACCGGTTAGGGGTTGTCCTCAACCCCCAAGCGCCTACTGCATGTTTCAGGTCACGCATCAACCAAGGTTTCAATCCTTTGAGAATCAATCCATTTGCCCGCTCGGCCTGCCCATTCGACTGAGGATGAGCGACCGAAGCGTAGTCGACTCTCGTGCCTTGGGAGGCACAAAAGGATTTGAATTCTTCAGAATCGAAGTTCGAGCCATTATCCGTGATGAAACTCACAGTTCTGCTTGCTTCAAGGCTTTTGATTGGCTTGGCTTCGATCCATTTGGTGAACTTGTCGACTGCTACCAACACATGAGTAAATCCACTCCTGCCCGTCCTCAGGGGTCCAACCATGTCCAGCCCCCAGACGGCGAAAGGTCAGACGAGTGGAATTGTTTTCAGAGCTGACGCAGGTTTATGAGACATGTTGGAGTAAAACTGACAGCCTTCACACTTGTCCACTATTTCCTTAGCCATCTCGTTGGCCCGCGGCCAATAAAATCTGGCTCGATATGCTTTGGCCACGATGGTCCAAGAGGATGGGTGGTGACCACAGGTTCCCGAGTGGATATCATTGTGGATCACTCGACCTTCCTCTGGCGTGATGCACTTCTGGCGGACTCTAGTTGCACTTTCTATGAATAATTGCCCCTTTATCACAGTAAAGGCCTTAGATCGCCGGATGATCTGTCGAGCCTCTTCTTCATCCTCTGGAAGTTCTTTCCTAAGAATGTATGCAAGGTATGGCACTGTCCAGTCGGGAGAAATGACCAAAACCTCCATGATCAAATCGACCATGGCTGGGATTTCAACTTCGGTCGGATCCGTGGCACTCTTGGGCTGTGGCGACTCTTCAGTGAAGGGATCCTCCTGAGCCGAAGGTGAATGAATATGTTCCAGGAATACATTGCGGGGAATAGCCTCTATCTTTGAACCTATCTTCGCCAACTCATCTGCAACTTGATTTTTCAATCGAGGTACATGGTGAAGCTCCAACCCTTCAAACTTCTTTTCTGGCTTTCTAACAGCATTGCACTAGCCAGTCATGGCTGGGCTTCTGACATCCCATTCCTTCATCACCTAATTAACCACTAAATCTGAGTCGCCATATACCATGAGGTGACGGACGCCGAGTGAAATGGCCATACGCAACCCGTATAAAAGTGCTTCATATTCCGCCTCGTTATTGGAGGAATCAAAATGAATTTGGAGAACATAGTTAAGCTTGTCTCCATGGGGGACACCAATACTACTCCAGCACCTGATCCATTCAGCATCTTGGAGCCATCGAAGAACATAGTCCAATGTTCCGAGTGAACTTGAGTCAGTAGTTGCTGCTCAATCCACTCGGCAAGGAAATCTGCGATTGCTTGGGATGCTTTCTTTGCCTCAAACTTGATGTCCAGTGGAAGGAGTTCAATCGCCCATTTTGCTACTCGACCAGTTGCATCTCTGTTATTCAGAATCTCAGACAGCGGTGCATCGCTGACGACCATAATAGAGTGATCAAAGAAGTAATCTGCAACCTTCTTCACGGTCATGTATGTTCCATAGACAAGCTTCTGATAATGAGGATATCGTTGCTTGGATGGAATCAAAACTTCAGAGAGATAATAAACTGGGCGTTGAACCTTGTAAGCTTTTCCTTCCTCTTCTCGCTCGACCGTGAGTACTGTACTGACAACTTGTCCAGTGGCTGCAATGTAAAGCAGTAAAGGCTCTTTGCTGATTGGCGCAGCGAGCACTGGCTGGGTGGAAAGCAGGGCTTTGAGCTCTGCAAACGCTGCATCAGCTTCTTCAGTCCACTCGAACTTATCAGATTTCTTCATCAGTCGGTAAAGAGGCAAGGCCTTTTCACCGAGATGAGAAATGAATCGACTCAAGGTGGCCAAACAACCAGTCAGCTTCTGAACGTCATGCACTCGCACGGCGCGTTTCATTCGGAGAATGGTACCAACTTTTTCTGGATTGGCGTTGATCCCTCGTTCGGAAACGAGAAAACAGAGCAACTTTCCTCCTAGAACTCCAAATGTGCACTTTGACGGATTAAGCTTGATATCGTACCTTCTTAGGTTGGCAAAGGTTTCTGTGAGGTCAGTCAATAGGTCGGAACCTTTGCGAGACTTGACCACGATGTCATCCATGTACGCCTCCACATTCCGACTAATTTGGGTGAGTAGGCACTTCTGGATCATTCTCATGAACGTGGCTCCGGCGTTTTTAAGACCGAATGGCATGGTGACATAGCAAAAGCACGCGAATGGGGTGATGAAGGCTGTTTTTATTTCATCAGGGCCATACAGTCGGATCTGATGATACCCGGAATATGCATCTAGAAAATACAAGTGCTCACACCCCACAGTCGAGTCAACAATCTGATCGATACGGGGGAGAGGGAAGTGATCTTTCGGGCAGGCCCGATTGATATGCTTGAAATCAATGCACATACGAAGTGAATCGTCCTTCTTGCGAACAATGACGACATTGGCAAGCCACTCGGAGTGGTAGATTTCACGGATGAACTCTGCTGCCAACAGTCCAGCCAATTCTTTGCCGGTTGCTTTTCTCTTCTACACAGCGGACCACCGGAGGTGCTCTTTGATGGGTTTTGCCTTGGGGTCGACACGCAAACGGTGCTCAGACAGTTCTCTGGGTACACCTGGCATGTCAGAGGGTTTCCAGGCGAAAATGTCCCAGTTCTCACAGAGGAACCGGATGAGCGCTTCTTCCTATTTGCTGTCGAGTGTTGTTGATATATGAGTCGGCGCAGCGTTAGGACCAATCAGCTGAATATGAATCTGCTTCGTCTCACTGATCGACTGAAATGCAGAATCTATAGTAGGCTTCTTGGCTCTGAGCAAATCACACGGATCTGCGCTCTTCTGATACTCTTGGAATTCAACAGCCGCCATCTGTGCATCGGCGATTTTGGAACCTTTCTGGAAACATTCTTCTGCTTTCTGCCGATTGCCAGTGACTGTGATCACACCTTTGGGGCCAGGCATCTTCAGCATGAGGTACACATAACACGCTCGAGCCATGAAACATGCGTATGCCGGCCTCCCTAGGATGGCATGATAAGCACTCAGGAAATCCGTGACTTCAAATGTCAACTTTTCTTTACGGTAATGCTTGGAATCAACGAAAACCACGTCGAGAGTGATCTGGCCGAGTGACTCGGCTTTCTTTCCGGGGATAACGCCGTGAAAGCTCATATTGCTCTCGCTAAGCCTGGACATCGGATGCCCATCCCCTTCAAGGTTTCAGCATATAGGATATTCAGACCGCTACCACCATCCATTAGCACTTTAGTCAGTCGAGTGCCACCGACCACTGGGTCGACCACCAGCGCTTGCCTCCCGGGGGTGACTACGCGAGCAGGATGGTCTGACTGGTCGAATGTGATGGATGTCTGGGACCATTTCAGGTACGTGGTCGTCGTCGCCGGAGCAACCATATTCACCTCTCTGTTGATAACCTTCAACCCACTCTTGCTCTCAACATCAGCAAAAATCATGAGAGTGGAATTGACATTGGGGTAACCATCATCTTGTTCTTCCTCCTCATCTATGTCCGACTCTTTCTCCTTCTCATTGGGCTGTTTCTCTCTGAACTATTGGATCAGGAGTCGACATTGTCGAGCGGTGTGCTTTGGGTAAATCAAATTACCTTCCTCATCTTTTTTCGTGTGGATGTGACACAACAAATCGAGCACATCATTTCCTGCTTGATCCTTTACCTTGTTAGGGGCCAGGGGCCCTTTGGTTTTCCCTTAAACATTCCTTGAGCTACTGCCGCAATCTCACCGGGTGCCGCTGGCTCGGCTTTACGCTTCTGTTTCCGACTGGAGCCACCTCCACCGGCCTTTTGACCGACTGGCTTACTCTTCCCGCTACGGAGTCGATCCTCTTCTTCCCCGTTAGCGTACCGGGTGGCTATCTCCATCATCCGGATCAGAGTCATATCCCCAGTCCAACCGAATTTCAGAACCAACTCTCGATACTTGACGCCTTCCTTGAAAGCGCACACTGCATGATGCTCTGATACGTTCTCAACGGTGTGATGCAAAGTGGTCCACCTCTGAATGAATTCCCTCAAAGTCTCATTCGTCGTCTGCACACAATGCTGCAACTCGAGCAACCCCGCTGGCCGCTTGCACGTGCCCTCAAAGGTTCTTACGAACGCCCGAGACAACTCTTCCCAACTGTGTATACTGCCTCGAGCCAAATGAGTCAACCACGCTCGGGTCGACCCTTCCAACATAAGAGGAAGATGTTTCATTGCTATCTCATCGTTTCCGCCTCCAATTTGCACAGCCACTCGGTAATTGAGGGAGTCCTGGACTAGGGGGTGTCCGGACAGCCGGACTATCATCGTCCGCCGGACTCCAAGACTACGAAGATACAAGATTGAAGACTTCGTCCCGTGTCCGGATGGGACTTTCCTTGGCGTGGAAGGCAAGCTTGGCGATACGGATATGTAGATCTCCTACCATTGTAACCGACTCTGTGTAACCCTAGCCTCCCCCGGTGTCTATATAAACCGGAGGGCTTTAGTCCGTAGGACAACATACATTACATCAATCATACCATAGGCTAGCTTTAGGGTTTAGCCTCCTTGATCTCGTGGTAGATCCACTCTTGTACAACCCATATCATCAATATTAATCAAGCAGGAGGTAGGGTTTTACCTCCATCGAGAGGGCCCGAACCTGGGTAAAACATCGTGTCCCTCGTCTCCTGTTACCATCCGCCTAGACGCACAGTTCGGGACCCCCTACCCGATATCCGCTGGTTTTGACACCGACATTGGTGCTTTCATTGAGAGTTCCTCTGTGGCGTCGCCGATAGGGAGGATGCCTCCACCCGTCTTTAAAGACGGTGTTTTCGCCGAAGGTGCCTTGGCCGCCGGTCAAACTATCCGGCTAGGTGGTTTTCTTATAACCGCCTATCCGGCCGCCGCTTCGACAATGACCTCTCAAGTCGTCAGAAGCAATTTTCGCGTCAGCTCGAAAGCTGCCGAACAGTTGGATCCAATAGAGCTCTCATCTGTTAACGAGCTCTTGGATCGCATCGCCGCCCTGGGAGTCACTACGGACTACAACCAGATCGGGCTTAAAACCGATCTGAGAGAGATTAACTCTCCCCAGGCCACCCACCACATCACAGTGGTATAGGAGCAATACGGCAACTCTCCGCCTGTATTGAAAACTATTCATGTCTGGAATGCCGAACCCTCCATGGCGGATTCCCGCGGAGGGACGGACTTCGGTCGAGCATTGAACTTAAAACCATGCATCGCTCCGGACTCGCTGGATTGCGTCCAGCAACCCAAGCTTCCAAATTTGGAAACTCCTCGGCCTTCGAGCCCTAAGATGGGCAGGGATCCGGACTTTACTCCACCCACCCGCCCAGACATATGCGATCTAACTCTAATACGGCAAGAGCCCGCTGAAACAGTACACCACTACTGGGCCAGATTCCTCCTGGTTATGGACAGGATAAAGGACTGCCGAGAAGAAAACGCAATCTCAATCTTCCGCAATAATTGCACGGACAAGGGAATATTAAACGCCATTGATCGTCGCAAAATTACATGCTTCACCGATCTGGCGTCCATAGTACGGAAGTACTGTGCGGTGGAGAGCTTCCGGAGAACCGAAAATCAATTTTTTGATAATCCGGCCCCAAACCCAGTCCGCAGAAAAAGGGTTCCTTACACTCAGGCCCCAGATACAAAAGTGAAAAAACAAAAACCCAATAAGGGAAATGGAACCGTACTGGGGGGATGGCTCAATGGACCCTGTAAGCTGCATAATACAGAGGGAGCAGTCCCAACACATAGCCTTCGAGCATGTTGGATCTTACGGCAGGTGGCCAAAAGTGGCGAGGAGCTTCTAGCCCCGCAAAACCACTCCAACAATACCGGTACGGTATCAACAGTCTTCGAGACTTTCGCATCAAACAATATGCGAAAGCGAACAATCCGCGGACTCGCCGAAGTCTACCAAGTAGCAACAGCAAATCCATGGAGTGACACAGCTATCACCTTCAACGCCAGCGACGAGCCCAAATTCCGAACAGCCAGAGCGCCAGCCGCATTGGTGCTTAGTCCCATAGTGGACGGCTTTCGACTGACAAAAGTCCTCATGGATGGCGGCAGCGGATTAAACCTCATCTACGAGGAAACTCTGCGGAAAATGGAAATCGATTGGTGCCGTATTGAGCGAAGCAGCACAACCTTTAGAGGAATAATCCCTAGCCGGGAAGCGCGCTGCACCGGGAAAATCACACTCGATGTGGTGTTTGGCTCGCCAGACAATTACTGATCCGAAGAAGTCACATTCCAAGTGGCCCCGTTCAGCAGCGGATATCATGCTATATTAGGATGAGAGGCATTCACAATTTTTCAAGCAGTACCTCATTACGGGTACATGAAGCTCAAAATGCCTGGGCCCAGCGGAGTAATCACTCTCGTTAGTGATCCGGACATAGCACTCCGTGCCGAAAACAAGACAGCCGCACTAGCCCTTGAGGCTCTATCCGAAGCCTTAGCAGCAGAAGAACTCACCGCGCTGCGCTCTATGGTGAACAGGGACGATGTGATACTCGATAAAAGATCCAAGGACACCTCCTTCAAACCAGCAGATGAAATAACAAAATTCTAGGTCCATCCAACGGACCCAACAAAGACGGCCTCCATTGGGGCACAATTGAACCCCGAAGTAGACGCCGCACTGCGCGAATTCCTTCGGGAAAATTGGGACATTTTCGCCTAGCATCCTTCGGATATGCCCGGAATCCCATGCAGATTGGCAGAACACAGCCTAAACATCCTAAAAGGATTCAAGCCAGTCAAACAGGCTCTTCGGCGATTTTCCGAACCCAAAAGACAGGCAATGGGAGAAGAGCTAGCCAAACTATTGGAAGCCGGATTGATCAGAGATATCAAACACCCAGATTGGCTAGCAAATCTGGTAATGGTACCAAAGAAGGACAAATCCTGGTGCCTTTGTGTCGATTTTAAAGACCTCAATAAGGCTTGCCCAAAGGATCCCTTCCCTCTCCCCCGCATCGACCAAATTATCGATGCTACCGCAGGACACGATTCATTGTGCTTCCTCGACGCATAATCTGGCTACCATCAAATCAAGATGGCGGAAGCAAACCAAGCCACCACGGCATTCATCACCCCTTACGGACCATTCTGCTTCAACATGATGCCCTTCAGACTTAAAAACGCCGGCGCAACATATCAGCGCATGATTCAAGCATGTCTGGCTACCCAGATCGGCAAGACAGTCGAGGCATACGTAGACGACGTAGTCGTCAAAACAAAACACGTCGAAACCTTAGTAGACGACTTGAGGCTCACGTTCGACAACCTCAGAGCATATGACATCAAGCTGAATCCATAAAAATGCATTTTCGGCGTACCAGCCGGAAAGCTACTGGGCTTCATCGTGTCCGGTAGAGGAATCGAAGCAAACCCGGCTAAAATCCAAGCTCTGTCATAGTTGGACATTCCAAAAGACCTCAAGCAAATACTAAAATTAACAGGATGTGTGGCAGCCCTAAGCTGCTTTATCTCCCGTCTAGGAGAAAAGGCGTTGCCCCTCTATCGCCTCCTCAAGCGCACCCAACACTTCGAGTGGACGGATGCTGCCACTGCTGGACTCGAAGAAATAAAGGCCATATTGGCAACAAATCCGGTCCTGGCTGCGCCTATTCTGGGCGAACCAATGTTGTTATACATCACAGCAACGCATCAAGTTGTAAGCGCGGTCCTCGTCGTCGAACAAGAGACACAAGGGCACAAATTCCCTCTTCAAAAACCAGTGTATTATGTATCCACTGTATTAACCCCCTGCAAGTCCCGTTACCCGCACTATCAGAAGATAGCATATGCGGTGTTCATGGCATCCCGGAAGCTCCGGCACTACTTTCAAGAGTGTTCGATAATAGTGGCCTCTGAAGTACCAGTTAATGACATTATAAATAACCGCGACGCAACGGGCAGGATTGCAAAATGGGCCATTGAGCTCTTACCATTCGATATAACTTACAAACCTCGACGAGCTATAAAGTCACAAGTTCTGGCTGACTTCATCGCTGAATGGACCGAAGCCGAACTCCCTAAAGAGTACGGCGCATACTCCAATTGGGTTATGCATTTCGACGGCTCTAAAATGTTGGCCAGACTGGGGGCTGGCGTCGTATTGACGTCCCCAACCGGGGACACAGTCCAGTACGTACTTCAAATAGTGTACACAGACTCCAACAACGCAGCCGAATATGAGGCCCTGTTACATGGTCTTCGGATGGCAGTCTCCATGGGCATTCAACGCCTAGAGGTGCGCGAGGATTCAAACCTTGCAATATCCCAAATAAATGGAGACTTCGACACCAAGGATCCGAAAATGGCAGCATATCGCAACGCTGTCCTAAAAATGTCAGCTCGGTTTGAAGGACTCGAATTCCACCACATAGCCCGAGATAATAACCAAGCGGCCGACGTACTGGCACGCATCGGTGCGAAACGTGATGCTGTCCCTCCAAATATCTTCCTGGAACGGCTCTTCAAGCCATCCGTACTATGGGAAGAGGAGTCCGGAAATAACAACCCGGAAGCAACCGCACCACCCAACCGATGACATAACACCTTCAGCCCACGTCATAATGGAAGTAATCGCCCCGTGGACAGAACCATTCCTAGCCTACTTGCTTAGGCAGGAACTCCCCGAAGACCAAAATGAGGCCCGCTGCATAGTCCGGTGATCGAAAGCCTACAAGGTCCATGAGGGAGAACTTTATAAGAAAAGTACAACCGGAGTCCTTCAAAGGTGTATCTCCGAAGAGGAAGGCCGAAACCTCCTGGCTGAAATTCATGCCGGACTAGGCGGACACCACACAGCAGCCCGGGCCCTTGTAGGAAAGGCATTCCGTACATGATTTTATTGGCCGACGGCCCGGGCAGATGCCCAGGACTTAGTCCAGAGATGCGTTGGTTGTCAGCTGTTCGCTAATCAGAGCCATATGCCGCCCACCGCCCTCAAAACCATACCCATTACCTGGCCATTCGCGGTCTGGGGGCTTGATATGGTTGGACCCCTTAAAGGGGGAACCCCTTAAAGTGGTCATGGTGGATAAATTCACCAAATGGATAGAGGCCAAACCGGTCAAAACGGCAGAGTCCGGACCAGTGATAGACTTTATATCTGGGGTAGTACACCGTTACGGAGTCCCCCACAGCATCATCACCGACAACGGCACGAACTTCACAGCCGACAAGGTTAAGTCATGGTGCAAGAATATGGGCATCAAGATCGACTATGCTTCAGTCTATCACCCTCAAACCAACAGTCAAGTGGAACGAGCAAATGGTCTAATAATGAGCGGCATTAAACCCAGACTAGTGCGGTCACTTACTAAATCTGACATGCACTGGGTCGAGGAGCTCGACTCCGTACTCTGGGGGCGGCGGACAATGCCTAACCGTACTACCGGATTCACACCATTTTTTATGGTATACAGCGCAGAGGCAGTCTTGCCCTGCGACATTATTCATGACTCACCTCGAGTGCGCATGTACGAGGAAAGAGAGGCCGAGCTTGATCGGCAAGACTGCTTGGACACATTGGAGGAAGAACGCGACGTCGCTAAGGCTCGTTCCGCATTCTATCAGCAGCAGGCCCGAAGATATCAAAGCAGAGAAGTACGGGCCAAGACTTACAACGTTGGTGAACTAGTTCTACGCCTGCCGGACAAGAAAAAGGACAAGCTCAAGCCCAAATGGGAGGGCCCTTTCATTATCGATCAAGTCCTGACTGGCGGAGCATACCGTCTACGAAATGCGTCGGATAACCGACTCGAGCCGAACCCATGGAACGCAGCCCGCCTCCGAAGATTCTATGCCTAGCGCCGGACTAAGGGTTCGTCCCCTTCCCCCGTCCAAATTTTTATACTTCGGCTGTCTTTTGTTTCTCTTTTCATAACCCTTTTATTAAAAACCCCTAAGGGCCTACTTTTGCATTTTCCGCATACACTTGATGTGCCATCCGCACTCATTATACCTGGGGGCTTCTTTTACAGAAGCTCAATTATAAGGGTTTCATGCCCAGAACATGTGTCAAGCTTCCACATGTACCTTTTACTCACCATTATATGCATCGATATGACTTAAGTTTTGGCCAAGCTGGGTTGCCTGGCTCCTGTGCTTACCCCTACGTTCCCGATTGTTCGGCTAGGAGGTAAAGGGAGCACCTCTGTGATTGTTACTGCCGGGTCAGCCGGACGTGTACCTCAGACTGGGTGAAGCCGAAAGCTAGCGTTCTTAAGGGAATATTCGGTCGGTGACTTAAAAGATGATTTTTTACCTACTCATTTATCCGCCCCCAGATGTTTTTCTGCTTTTTTTCGCAGTCCGGACATGCACTTTAGGGCATGCCTCCCAGGGAAAGGAACACTTAATGGAACTATTCTCCCTGGAAGATGTTTCTTACTAACCATGTACTATAACAAAACTAGTTGGGCACTTGTCTGATAAAGCACTAATGACCCCTACGCCTGGTCTCCATGCATACCACGGTTGTTTCTTAACCAAAAAGGTATTCGGACACACTCCGGACTCTAGGGTCCCGAGGTTGAAGCGAAAAGGTTGACAAAGACAAACGATCTACAATCCGTCTAGAAGGCATTTCACATGTCACTTTAAAGGAAATCATACATTGTCAACTTTACTGATTGTATTCCTCCTCAATCCCGTCTAACAAGCTGTCTAACTTACAGTCCCGTTGGGAAAATTTAGCAGCCAACTCTACTTGGCTGTATACTAAACTCACAGGGATCTCCTTCCCATCGGGCCCCACCGGTCCAACTTCGGCCATGTGGTTGGGATCCGCCTTCTTGTAACACGTCTTCACCATGGCCCAAGCCTCCCTGGCACCTTGACGGCAAGCTGAAATCTTCCACAAATGGAAGCGCTGCCGCACTCCCTGAAGCTTCTCTACAAGCTCCCCAAGGCCCTCGGGTAGGGAGAGGGCTGGCCATAAAGCCTGGACGACGCCGCTCATTGCCTGCCGAACTCGTTCGAGCAGTTGCAACAGCTCAGGAAGTTGATCACCCGTTGATATGGGCATCTCCTCCGCAGGGCGACCTGTGAGTATACCTACAAGACATAATATGTCAATTTACTTCCTCGCCGAACTCTTCTTTTCAAAAGAGTCCGCTCAAGCACTTACTATAAATGCCGCGACGAAGCCGCTGATTCTCCTTAACGGAGCTGGACAGCCCGGCTTGAGCGCCTTTCAGCTCTTCTCCGAGCTTGGCGTTGGCATCTTCGAGCTTGTTCCTTTCTTGCTGCACTCTATTCAGCACCCTCTCGCCGGCCTTTAGCTGGCGTAGTAACTCTTGCCTGTCCGGATCTTGTCCGGCCGCACCTGCAATGACACTATTAGACTTGCGCGCACACCGCACAGCGCTTATATTTATTAATAAAAATGTGTTACCAAGAAGGGTCTCTACGTCTCCTCCTGCAGCAGCAAGTGCGGCCTCCAGTTGGGCCTTGCATTCTTGCAGCTCCTGAGACAGCTGGGCATTCTTCTCGTTAAGAGCCTGCGTTTCAAATGATCCTTAAATCAGTTAACATAACTACTTTAAGTCTCGGGGGCTACTAGTATATATACCCATTAAAATTCCCTTACCCGTATGTCTTTCACAAACTGCTCCGTGGCTCTGGTAAAACCATCTTGAGCGGCACGGAGATGCGTGTCCCCTGCGTTAAAGGCGTCCAATGCCTCAGGGGAGAAGCACGCTTCACGAAATACTGTCCGGCGGCGCCTATGGTTCATGGCGCTCTCCACCTCAGACTTGGTGGCGGACAGTCTGTCGGTGTCCTCCGTTGGAGAAGGATCCGGCCCGCGTCTTGCGCTTGCCTCCCCCTCCAGGCCGGGCGCTGGAGCCTGGCTGGTGTAGGTTGGATCAGCAACTTCCGCGCACGCAGTCCGACGAGCGCTTTTTCTCCTATAAAGATCATGAGCACTCAGACGCTTCCTAGGAATGTTGCTCTGAAAATTCAAATATGAGCTATACCTTTGCGGCGACGTTTCCGTCCGCACCGTGCTCCTTTTTTGCCTGCTGGTCTGGACTGACCTTTGTTGGTCAGCCGCCGCGGGCTCGGCTTCCTGCCGTAAAGGCGCTTCCTGTAAAATACCATCGTTCGCGAAGGTTAGAAATGGGCAAGGAAGAAATAATGGTGTTCGGACCTCGGTCACGGTCACCTGGGAAGCCGGATACAGTCCGGGGTAGTCCGCCGTAATGGCGACCAAAGCATTATCCATGCTAAGCTGGTGAAATACCCCGTCGATCAGCTCCACCTTGATGTCCGGATCCTCTTCAGAGGCCGGATCCAGGGATCTTTCTGGATCCTCAGGTTGCGGAGCAGGACTTACCATGTCCTCCACAGTCCGGCGTAGATCCTGCGCCGAAGACACAATGTAAGAAGCCTAAGCTTTGAAAGCATGGGTTAAGCCCTTAAAAGTGTTCGCTTACCCAGCCTCTAGGGTAGTTCATGGAAAACCCATTCAAAGGGTTCGTTTGAAGGAAGTCCTCCTTCTCCCCCTTGTACAAGCTGGACAGGGTCTTCACCAGATCCTCGGTCGAATCAGGCCCTTTGCGTCCATGACGGGTAGCATCGTCTTCCCCGTTGAAATCCCACATGGGGTGGCCTCTGTATTGCAATGGCTGTACCCCCCGTGTGATGCATATCGCCATGACTCCAATCATGGTCAACCCAGAATGGGCCAGCAATCTTATTCGGCCCATCAAGTAATGGACGCTCTTGTCTTCCTCCAAACGGGGGCTCCGAGGGCGCCAGCTGAGGCGTTTCTTCAGAGGAGCAGCATTAAACTCTGGGAGGCCAATCCGGACTGGGTCCGGCAGCGGAGCGTCTCCTATGTAAAACCACTCTGAAGGCCAGTCTTCGGACGCCTTCTTAGGAGTGCCGGATGGGTATCCAGTCCCGGCGATGCGCCATATTTCGGCGCCGCCCACTTGATATATGGACCCCTCGTGAGAACGGGGTACGAGGCAGAACAACCTCTTCCACAATGCAAAATGGGGCTAAATGCCCAGGAACAGCTCGCAAAGAGCTACATAGCCTGCGATATGCAGGACAGAGGCGGGTGTGAGGTGGTGGAGCTGGTGTCCGTAGAACTCCAGGAGCCCGCGGAGGAACGGATGTATCAGGAATCCGAGTCCCCTTATCCGATAAGGGACGAAACATACTCGCTCCCCCTTATTGGGGCTTGGGGTAGCCTCCGCTTGCCTCCCACCTTGATAAGTGACCAGTCCGGCTCGAACCGGGACCATGAAGGCCGGAGGAAGATATCCCCCCGCTTGGAGCTTCACTAGCTCGTTGTGCGGAACAGAGCACCTCCTCCAATCTCCCGGCGGTGGGCTGGGAGCGCGAGAAGAGGAGCCGCGTCGACGGTCCATGATGGAATGGATTTTTAGGTCAAAGGCGCTCCGATGAAGTATTTGCGGGAGGAAGATGGTGTGGTTTGGATCTGGACTTTTGCCTCTTTTGTAGGCGGATGACTCGCACGACTGGGGGGCCAAACGTAAAAGACACCCTGGCTTTTCACATTCGTGCGACGCGTGGAGAAGGCCATTATTTGGCAAAGAAGCTGAGGAACACAGTATTTATGATGAAGCCGGACACTGTTCGGCAGGTACATGGAACTTGAAGGGAGAACCCGCCTTGCAACGCCGAAGACTATATACGCACTGGACTTATCGTCATTGAAGCCTGGTTCGGGGGCTACTGAGGGAGTCCTGGACTAGGGGGTGTCCGGACAGTCGGACTATCATCGTCCGCCGGACTCCAAGACTACGAAGATAAAAGATTGAAGACTCCGTCCCGTGTCCGGATGGGACTTTCCTTGGCGTGGAAGGCAAGCTTGGCGATACGGATATGTAGATCTCCTACCATTGTAACCGACTCTGTGTAACCCTAGCCTCCCCCGGTGTCTATATAAACCGGAGAGCTTTAGTCCGTAGGACAACATACATTATATTACATCTATCATACCATAGGCTAGCTTTATGGTTTAGCCTCCTTGATCTCGTGGTAGATCCACTCTTGTACTACCCATATCATCAATATTAATCAAGCAGGACGTAGGGTTTTACCTCCATCGAGAGGGCCCGAACCTGGGTAAAACGTCGTGTCCCTCGTCTCCTGTTACCATCCGCCTAGACGCACAGTTCGGGACCCCCTCCCCGAGATCCGCCGGTTTTGACACCGATAGTAATCTTCAAGACATGTTTGAGGCTTGGATTCTCCAGTGAACATGCTGACTCTTGTTGCCAATCTGAAGTTGGGAGGAATCACTGCTGCCCTGATGGTCCTGCTGAAACACTCTAGGCCTGAAACATGCAACCTGCTGCCACTCGGACGATCTCTGCCAAGGTATTCCCTATGTGCTCTATTCCGGTCGACCAGGCCTTGGACGAGAATCTATCTCGCATCGAAGCCCGGCTCTCTTGGGTCGACTGGAGCTCTGTGCTCGTCCCTGTGACGGCGCCCGTCATCGTTCTGCCGAGGCACGTACGACGCATTCCTCAGAGGAGGCGTTGGCACTAGACGACGATTGTCGCGGTCGAACTGTCGATCATATTGCCCACGGTCTTCATGCCGCAGGGGCGATCTTGGGCTATGGGTCACTGGACTGTATCCGCTACCATGGATATGCCGTGTATCCTATTCCGCGACTGGGACACTACAGAATTCTGCTCTCCTGCTGCTCAGAGCAAGGCCCGGATCTGCTCTAACCCTCGGCCAGCCTCTGACTGGGAAGGTTGAATCGACTCTGCAATTCGGGACGCAGCTGTGAGGTTCTGAATCGGAGTATGGTATACCTTAGGTGGAGGCGGGAAAAGATGCCGTTGACTGGACTCAGGGACTCGCTCCCGAGCTCGCTCGTCGAGAGCGTGCTGCAAGTTCTCTAGTTGAGTGCGCTCAGCCAAATTACCCAAGCGCGCCTCCTCCAAGGCCCGAGCCTCGGGAGTTTCTCCAACTATGGGCGTGTGGAGTGTGTCCATGTTGCAATGACGAAGTTCCTCCCTCTGCTGCGAAGAGAGAGGTTCGGGATGATACTCCTCGTGGACCCATGACAGATCACCGCCAGCATCTTCGCCGTCCTCGCGGCAAAAGCCAGGTAGGCCACCCAGACCATTGACCATCAGGACTTCAGCCGCAGGATTGCTGCTATCGCATGCGGATGCAGTCTCCGTGGAGCCAGTCGACAGATCAAACAGGCCGTGGAGAGTTTTTTCAGGCTCGATTGCCGCGATCTGATGGGTGGCCAAACGCCGAGCCACCACATGCTTCACCCACTGCTGAAGCCGCGACCGACCGGATCGCTTGCAGCGGCGAACAGCAGGGAGGGAAGACGCCATCGGAGCCGACTGATACTGGGTCAACGGCTGCCGAAGAAGGATGCCATGAACGCAGGCACGGAAGTGCGTCGCCCCTCGGACGGGGAGCGCCTCAACGTCAAGCGGAGCTTCCTGAAGCCACACCAAGTCGTCGGCGATGAAAACGAGTGTGCTGAGACAGATCTCGCGGCCCTCAACCAACTTCCGTCGGAAACCATGATGATGATCGGAAAAACTTGCAACATCACCAATAAGTCGCTAAGACACCTACCCCACGGTGGGCGCCAACTGTCGTGGTTCTAAGTCTGACAGTAGAAAGGGGGTAGGTATGGAGAGGCAAGATCTCAGCTATGACGAAGGTGTACACACGAGGTTTACGAGTTCAGGCCCTTCTCGGTGGAAGTAACAGCCCTACGTCTTGGTGCCCGGAGGCGGTCGATTGGATTATGCGTGTGATATTACAGGGGGTGCGAACCCTTGTGCCAGAGGAGGAGGGTGGCTTATATAGAGTTCGCCAAGACCTCTCCCACCCTCTATTACAAGGGAGTAAATGTACATAAAGTGCTGGCGTTACTGGTAACGCCAGCCTTAAGTACTATTAATGGCCTTAAAGACTACGGAGTGAATGCGTGTCCGTTGTACGCTAAGTGACTCCTGGTCTTCAGGAGGTTGAGTGATTCTCTTGTTAGTCGAGTGACAGTAGGTAGGGAGACTCCCGAGTGACATGATGTCGAGTGGATTGCACTCGACACCTTTGACCGGGGATCTCACGGAGTCTCTTGACCTTCTTGCCTTCTTGGGTAGTGACCTTGGGTAGGACGTATAGGTCAGGCCTATGACCCTACCCCAGGTCTGTATCCTCATCAATCCTTTAGAACAATATTTGAGAGACCATGAAAATGATATGTTTATGAATGAAAGAAGGTAAATAGATGAAGTATTCTTTAAGAAAGGACCAATTTTGAAACACAATTTTCCTATTGAGATTCTCGGAGATCCTCCTCCACCGAAGGGAGATCCCATGTTTGAGCTTAAACAATTACCTGATACTCTTTATGCTTATCTTCACGAAAAGAAGATATATCTTGTTATTAATAGTGCTAACCTTTCAGAGCATGAAGAAGAGAAATTATTGAAAACTCTGAAGAAGCACCGTGCTGCTATTGGATATACTCTTGATGATCTTAAAGGCATTAGACCAACTCTATGTCAGCATAAAATAAAATTGGAGGAAGATGTTAAACCAGTTGTTGATCACCAACGATGGTTAAATCCTAAGATGAAAGAAGTGGTAAGAAATGAAATATTAAAGCTTCTGGAAGCCAGTATAATTTATCCTATTTTTGATAGTAAGTGGGTAAGTCCCGTTCATTGTGTCCCTAAGAAGGAAGGTATTAATGTTGTTCCTAATGATAAGAATGAATTGATCCCACAAAGAATTGTTACAGGTTATAGAGTGGTAATTGATTTCTGCAAATTAAATAAAGCTACTAGAAAAGATAATTACCCTCTACCTTTTATTGATCAAATGCTAGAAAGACTATCCAACATACTCATTTTTGCTTCCTGGATGGTTATTTTGGTTTCTCTCAAATACTTGTGTCAAAAGAGGATCAAGAAAAGACCACTTTTACTTGCCCGTTTGGTACTTTTGCTTATAGACGTACGCCTTTTGCTTTATGCAATGCACCCGCTGCCTTTCAAAGATGTATGACTGCTATATTCTCTATTTTTGGTGAAACACTTGTTGAGGGTTTCATGGATGATTTCTCCGTTTACGAAACTTCTTTTGATGATTGCTTACGCAATCTTGATCGAGTTTTGCAGAGATGCGAAGAAACTAATCTTGTCTTGAATTGGGAGAAGTGCCAATTTATGGTTAATGAAGGTATTGTCTTGGGGCATAAAATTTCTGAAAGAGGTATTGAAGTTGATAAAGCTAAAGTAGATGCTATTGAAAAGATGTTGTTTCCTAAATATATCAAAGGTATAAGAAGTTTCCTTGGTCATGCTGGTTTCTATAGGAGGTTTATTAAAGACTTCTCTAAAATTTCTAGGCCTCTCAGTAATCTCTTGCAAAAAGATGTTCCTTTTGTTTTTGATGATGATTGTGTTGAAGCATTTGAAATACTTAAGAAAGCCTTGATTTCTGCACCTATTGTTCAGCCACCCGATTGGAATTTACCCTTTGAAATTATGTGTGATGCTAGTGATTATGCTATTGTGGTTGTTCTAGTACAAAGAGTTGATAATAAATTAAATGTTATACAATATGCTAGTAAAACTCTAGACATTGCCCAGAGAAATTATGCTACTACTGGAAAAAAATCAGCAGTTCTATTTGCTTGCGATAAGTTCAGACCTTATATTGTTGATTCAAAGTAATTGTTCACACTAATCATGCTGCTATTAAATATCTTATGGAAAAGAAAGATGCTAAACCTAGGCTTATTAGGTGGGTTCTCTTGCTACAAAGATTTGATTTGCTTATTATTAATAGAAAGTAAGCTGAGAACCCCGTTGCAGACAACTTGTCTAGGTGAGAAAATGTTCTTGATGACCCAGTGCCTATTGATGATAGCTTTCCTGATGAACAATTAGCTATCATAAATGCTTCTCGTAATACTCCATGTTATGTTGATTATGCTAATTACATTGTTGCTAAATTTATACCACCTAGTTTCACATTGAAGGAAATATGCCCTAGAGGCAATAATAAAGTTATTATTTATTTCCGTATTTCATGATAAATTTTTATTATTCATGCTAGAATTGTATTAACCGGAAACTTAGTACATGTGAATACATCGACAAACATGATGTCACTAGTATGCCTCTACTTGACTAGCTCGTTGAATCAAAGATGGTTATGTTTCCTAGGCATAGACACGAGTTGTCATTTGATTAACGGGATCACATCATTAGAGAATGATGTGATTGACTTGACCCATTCCGTTAGCTTAGCACTTGATAGTTTAGTTTGTTGCTATTGCTTTCTTCATGACTTATACATGTTCTTATGACTATGAGATTATGCAACTCTCGAATACCGGAGGAACACTTTGTGTGCCACCAAACGTCACAATGTAACTGGGTGATTATAAAGGTGCTCTACAGGTGTCTCCGATGGTGCTTGTTGAGTTGGCGTAGATCGAGATTAGGATTTGTCACTCCGATTGTCGGAGAGGTATCTCTGGGCCCTCTCGGTAATGCACATCACTATAAGCCTTGCAAGCAATGTGACTAATGAGTTAGTTGTGGGATGATGCATTACGGAACGAGTAAAGAGACTTGTCGGTAACGAGATTGGACTAGGTATGGTGATACCGACGATCGAATCTCGGCCAAGTAACATACCGACGAAAAAGGGAACAACGTATGTTGTTATGTGGTTTGACCGATAAAGATCTTCATAGAATATGTAGGAGCCAATATGAGCATCCAGGTTCCGCTATTGGTTACTGACCGGAGACGTGCCTCGGTTATGTCTACATAGTTCTCAAACCCGTAGGGTCTGCACGCTTAACGTTCGGTAACGATTTATATTATGAGTTATGTGTTTTGATGTACCAAAGGTAGTTCGGAGTCCCGGATGAGATCGGGGACATGATGAGGAGTCTCGAAATGGTCGATATGTAAAGATCGATATATTGGACGACTATATTCGGACATCGGAAAGGTTCCGTGTGATTCGGGTATTTATCGGAGTACCGGAGAGTTACAGGAATTCGCCGGGGAGTATATGGGCCTTATTGGGCTTTAGGGGAAAGAGAGAGGGGAGGTTGCACGCCCCCCAAGGCTTGGTCCGAATTGGACTAGGGGGAGGGGCTGCGCCCCCTCCTTCCTTCTCTTCTCTTTTCCCTTTCCTTCTCTCCTACTCCTACTACATGGAAGGGGGGAATCCTACTCCCGTTGGGAGTAGGACTCCCCAGGGCGCGTCATAGTTGAGGGCCGGCCCTCCCCCTCCTCCACTCCTTTATATACGTGGGAGGGGGCACCCCATGAACACACAAGTTAATCTGTTGATCTCTCCCAGCCGTGTGCGGTGCCCCCCTTCACCATATTCCACCTCGGTCATATCGTAGCGGTGCTTAGGCGAAGCCCTGCGTCGGTAGCGACATCATCACTGTCATCATGTCGTCATGCTGACGGAACTCTCCTGTGAAGCTCTGCTGGATCGGAGTTCGCTGGACGTCATCAAGCTGAACGTGTGCTGAACTCGGAGGTGTCGTACGTTCGGTACTTGGATCGGTCGGATCGTGAAGACGTACGACTACATCAACCGCGTTGTGCTAACGCTTCCGCTTTCATACTACGAGGGTACGCGGACTCACTCTCCCCACTCGTTGCTATGCATCACCATGATCTTGCGTGTAGAACACAAGTGGCATCCGAGCCAGGTTTATGCGTAGATGTTATATGCACGAGTAGAACACAAGTGACTTGTGGGAGATACAAGTCATACTGCTTACCAGCATGTCATACTTTGGTTCGGCAGTATTGTTGGATGAAGCGGCCCGGACCGACATTATGCGTACGCTTACGCGAGACTGGTTCTACTGACGTGCTTTGCACATAGGTGGCTGGCAGGTGTCAGTTTCTCCAACTTTAGTTGAACCGAGTGTGGCTACGCCCGGTCCTTGAGAGTTTAAAACAGCACTAACTTGACAAAATATCGTTGTGGTTTTGATGCGTAGGTAAGAACGGTTCTTGCTCAGCCCGTAGCAGACACGTAAAACTTGCAACAACAAAGTAGAGGACGTCTAACTTGTTTTTGCAGTGCATGTTGTGATGTGATATGGTCAAGACGTGATGAGATATAAGTTGTTGTATGAGATGATCATGTTTTGTTGAAGTTATCGGCAACTGGCAGAACCCTTATGGTTGTCTCTTTATTGCATAAATGCAAGCGCCAAATAATTGATTTACTTTATCGCTATGCGATAGCAATAGTTGCAAGAGCAATAGTTGGCGAGATGACCATGTGACGACACATTGATATAGATCAAGATCATGGATATCATGGTGTCATGTCGATGACGATGGAGATCATGACGATGCTTTGGAGATGGAGATCAAAGCCACAAGATGATGATGGCCATATCATGTCACATATTTTGATTGCATGTGATGTTTATCTTTTATACATCTTATTTTTCTTAGTTCGACGGTAGCTTTATAAGATGATCTCTCACTAAATTTCAAGGTACAAGTGTTCTCCCTGAGTATGCACCTTTGCCAAAGTTTGTCGTGCCGAGACACCACGAGTTGATCAGGTGTGATAAGCTCAATTTTCACCTACAATGGGTGCAAGCCAGTTTTGCACACGCAGAAATACTCGGGTTAAACTTGACGAGCCTAGCATATGCAGATATGGCCTCAGAACACTGAGATCGAAAGGTTGAACGTGAATCATATAGTAGATATGATCAACATAGTGATGTTCGCCATTAAAAACTACTCCATCTCACGTGATGATCGCTTATGGTTTAGTTGATTTGGATCACGTGACCACTTAGATTATTAGAGGGATGTCTATCTAAGTGGGAGTTCTTAGGTAATATGATTAATTGAACTTTAATTTATCATGAACTTAGTCCTGGTAGTATTTTGCAAATAATGTTGTTGCTTCCCTATGTTTTATATGTGTTCCTAGAGAAAACTAAGTTGAAAGATGATAGTAGAAATGATGCGGATTGGATCCGTGATCTGAGGATTGTCCTCATTGCTGCACAGAAGAATTATGTCCTTGATGCGCCGCAAGGTGACAGACCTATTGCGGGAGCAGGAGGAGATGGTGACGTTATGAACGTTTGGCTAGCTCAATATGATGACTACTTGATAGTTTAGTGCACCAGGCTTAACGGCTTAGAATCAGAACTTCAAAGACGTTTTGAACGTCATGGACCATATGAGATGTTCAAGGAGTTGAAGTTATTATTTCAAGCAAATACCCGAGTTGAGAGATATGAAGTCTCCAACAAGTTCTATAGCTAAAATATGGAGGAGAATAGCTCAAGAAGTGAGCATGTGCTCAGATTTTCTGGGTACTACAATCGCTTCAATCAAGTGGGAGTTAATCTTCCAGATAAGATAGTGATTGATAGAGTTCTCTAGTCACCATCACCAATTTAGTAGAACTTCGTGATGAACTATAATATGCAAGGGATGACGAAAACGATTCCCGAGCTTTTCATGATGATGAAATCGATGAAGGTAGAAATCAAGAAAAAGCATCAAGTGTTGATGATTAACAAGACCACTAGTTTCAAGAAAAGGGCAAAGGGAAAGAAAGGGAACTTCATGTAGAATGGCAAGCAACTTTTCACTTCCATGAAGAAGCCCAAAGCTAGACTAAAGCCTGAAACTGAGTGTTTCTACTTCAAAGGAAATGGTCAATGGAATATTTGGTGGATAAGAAGGATGGCAGAGTGAACAAGGGTATATTTGATATATAGGTTATTGATGTGTACCTTACTAGTGTTTATAGTAGCCCCTGGGTATTTGATACTTGTTCGGTTGCTAAAAATTAGTAACTCGAAACAGGAGTTACAGAATAAACACAGACTAGTTGAGGGTGAAGTGACGATGTGTGTTGGAAGTGGTTCCAAGATTGATATGATCATCATCGCACACTCCCAATACTTTCGGGATTAGTGTTAAACCTAAATAAATGTTATTTGCCGTTTGCGTTAAGCATGAATATGATTTGATCATGTTTATTGCAATACGATTATTCATTTAAAGTCAGAGAATAATTGTTGTTGTGTTTACATGAATAAAACCTTCGATGGTCATACACCCAATGAAAATAGTTTGTTGGATCTCGATCGTAGTGATACACATATTCATAATATTGATGCCAAAAGATGCAATGTTGATGATGATAGTGCAACTTATTTGTGGCATTAGCGTTTGGGTCATATTGGTGTAATGCGCATGAAAAAACTCCATAAAGATGGATTTTTGGAATCACTTGGTTATGAATCATTTGATGCTTGCGAACCGTGCCTTTTGGGCAAGATGACTAAAACTCCATTTCTCCAGAACAATGGAATGAGCTACTAACTTGTTGGAAATAATACATACCGATGTATGTGGTCCAATCAGTGTTGATGCTCGTGGTGTGTATCGTTATTTTCTGACCTTCACAGATGATTTGAGCAGATATGAGTATATCTACTTAATGCAGGATAAGTCTGAAACATTTGAAAAGTTCAAAGAATTCAGAGTGAAGTGTAGAATCATGATAACAAGAAAATAAAATTTCTAGAATCTAATCGTAGAGGAGAATATTTGAGTTACGAGTTTGGCTTTCATTTAAAAACAATGTGGAATAGTTTCACAGCTCACGCTACATGGAACACCACAGCGTAATGGTGTGTCCGAATGTCGTAACCGCACTTTATTGGATATGGTGCGATCTATGATGTATCTTACCGATTTATCACTATCGTTTTGGGGTTATGCATTAGAGACAACTTCATTCACTTTAAATAGGGCACCATCGAAATCCGTTGAGACGACGCCTTATGAACTATGGTTTGGCAAGAAACCAAAGTTGTCGTTTCTTAAAGTTTGGTGCTGCGATGCTTATGTGAAAAAGTTTCAACCTGATAATCTCGATCCCAAATCGGAGAAGTGCATCTTCATAGAATACCAAAAGGAGACTATTGGGTACACCTTCTATCACAGATCCGAAGGCAAGTTATTCGTTGCTAAGATGGATCCTTTCTAGAGAAGGAGTTTCTCTCGAAAGAAGTGAGTGGCTGGAAAGTAGAGCTTGATAAGGTAATTGTACCTTCTCCCGATTTGGAAAGTAGTTAATCATAGAGATCAGTTCTAGTGATTCCTATACCAATTAGTGAGGAAGCTAATGATGATGATCATGAAACTTCAGATTAAGTTACTACAGAACCTCATAGGCCTTCCAAAGTACTGCCCGCACCAGAGTGGTATGGTAATTCCGTTCTGGAAGTCATGTTACTAGACCATGATGAACCTACGAACTATGAGGAAGCGATGATGAGCCCAGATTCCGCGAAATGGCTTGAAGGCCATGAAATCTGAGATACGATCCATGTATGAGAACAAAGTGTGGACTTTGGTGGACTTGCCGATGATCGGCAAGCCATAGAAAATAAATGGATCTTCAAGAGGAAGACAGACGCTGGTAGTAGTGTTACTATCAACAAAGCTCAACCTGTCGCAAAAAAGTTCCAACATGTTCAAGGTGTTGAATACGATAATATTTTCTCACTCATATCGATGCTTAAGTCTGTCCGAATCATGTTAGCAATTGCCACATTTTATGAAATCTGGCAAATGGATGTCAAAATTGCATTCCTTAATCATTTTATTAAAGGAGAGTTGTATATGATGCAACCAGAAGGTTTTGTCAATCCTAAAGGTGCTAACAAAGTGTGAAAGCTCCAGTGATCCATCTATCGACTGGTGCAAGCATCTCGGAGTTGGAATGTATGCTTTGATGAGTTGATCAAAGCATATAGTTTTATACAGACTTGCGGTGAAGCCTGTATTTTACAAGAAAGTGAGTGGGAGTACTACAACCTTTCTTATAAGTATATGTGAATGTCAGGACCCCGACTCAATGCCACATCGATCTAGCATGTAACACCTCATATCACTTTGCGGCCTCACGCACGGTATTCCCACGGGTGTCGCCTTACCTTTGCCCGGGACCGTTTACGCCTTTTGGCACACGTATATGACAGTGTCGCTAGCATCCATATGATAAGGAGCCCGGGCTGACATGGCTAGTCGTAAACCCAAAGCGGCACAGACTTACAGGGACAGGCATCCATGACCCAGCATCGAACGTGTCGGTCATCAGCGAGTGAATCCAGGCTGTAGCACTGGGCTAGCAGGACTCCGGTGAACCGGGCTGTAGCGGGCTAACAGGACTCCGGTATTCACCGCGTGACATTTCCCCGAAGGGACAGACACAGGAACGAAGAAGGACACATGCCGGCCAGCCTAAGTGTTCCGGAGCAGTAGCAAGCTACCATGGCTCGGTGGAAACACTAGGAGACATTTCCCCGTAAGAGAGGCTACTAAAGATAAACAACTAGATGGTCAGATCCCACACATACCAAGCATTTCAATAACATACACACAATATGCTCGATATGTGCAATACAACATGGCATCACAAAATGACTCTACGACTCAAGTAGTTTATTCAATAGGCTCCGAGGAGCGAGATATTACAAACATGGGTCTCATGACCCAACACTCAGAGCATACAAGTCAAAGCACAAGCGGAAGCTATCATGTCTGAGTACAGACAACTATAAATGAAAAAGGCTGAGAAGCCTGACTATCTATCAGATCCTGCCGAGGGCACAAGATCGTAGCTGAGGTATCAAGCTAAACGTTGAAGACCACGCGGAATTACTAGTGAGACTGAAGTCTCTCTGCAAAACATAAAATAGGCAAACGTGAGTACAAATGTACCCAGCAAGACTTACATCAGAACTAACTACATATGCATCATTATCAACAAAGGGGATGGTGGAGTTTGACTGCAGCAAGCCAGCTTTGACTCGGTGGCTATCCTGAACTACGACTGCAAGTAACTCTTTTGAGGTGGCGCACACGAGTCCACATATTCACCATATCAATACACCACTATGGATCCGCTCCCGTCTCCCTACGAGAACGCCATCCATAGCACTCACGCTTATCTTGCGTATTTTAGAGTATCCACTTTCACTTGCCTATGAACTGATATAAGCAACCCAGAAGTCCTTTTCCGCGGACACGGCTATTCGAATAGATTAGGTTAACCCTGCAGGGGTGTACTTCTTCACACACGCTCTCACCACTTACCGCCGTTTACACGACATGTACTCGGCAACCTTCAAGCGGAAGCCCAACGTGGGTGTCGGCCACGACCTACCTAATCACCTAAGTCTCTAGTCCAGGTTTATCGCCTATTCGGGTTCCATCCATGAGGAGATCCGGCCGGAGTTTCGCTCACAGCCCCAAACGATGTGAACAGGGTTCCCGAGACACCAAACGGGCGCCCGGTACCCCGTGCCACGTGCCTACCGCATCACAGCCCACCCCTACGGTCAGCGCTGCCCACGGCCTCCAGCATACTACAAACACCAGAAACTACTTGCAACTCCTGGACAGAGGACAAGGGTGATCAAGAAGCCGAGAGGGTCCATTGGTTTCGGGCCCAATGCGTGGTAGTAGCTGAATCATGGATCACAAACACAGAACTCAGTTCCTGAGGACGGCTGCAATGAGACAACCCACCATGTACTCCTACATGGCCTCTCACCGCTACCTTTACCAAATCGTATTCACACACTTAGCTCACACACAGTAGGACATGTTCACACGCCTCTGATTCATCCCCGATGAATCAGACCTGACTCAACTCTAAGCAGTAGCAGGCATGACAAACAAGCATGAATGAGTAGGCACAACAGGGCTCAAACAACTCCTACTCATGCTAGTGGGTTTCATCTATTTACTGTGGCAATGACAGGTCATGCAAAGGATAAAGGGGTTCAGCTACCACAGCAAGTAATAGAAAAATCGGTGTTGTCCTAATGCATTAAAAGAGAGCAGGAGCGAGAGAGTAGGATTGTATCGGAATGAACAAGGGGGTTTTGCTTGCCTGGCACTTCTGAAGATAGCATTGAGTCTTCATCAGTGTCAACGATCACATCATCGGTATCACGTCTATCGAGGGGGGGACAATTACCGGCAACACAGAAGGGAACACAATCAATGCAATGCACAATATGATGCATGATCATGACATGGCAATATGAATGTGTTTTGAGCTAATGCAACTAGCAACAGATTAAATGAAGTTGGTTTGAATATAAAATTCAAATTCAAACTCCATATGTGATTATTCAAATGCCATTTAAGTGATTTGTGCTAAACAGCACCTATAAGTTGTTCTAACATGCATGAAAATGGTACAGATGGATTCCTTGAATTTTTCTGATAATTTTTCATATATAAATTATTTAATTTGGAGTTACGGTTAATTTTCTATGATTTATTGAAGTTTTAGGCATTTTCTGGAATTTCCTGAATATTTAGAATTAAAATAATTCCAGAAAATGAATTTACTGCGTCAGCACTACGTCAGCATGACGTAAGCAAGTCAACAGGGGCCGGTCAGGGTCAAACCTGACGTGTGGGGTCCACACGTCAGTGACACAGGGGCTAATCCCGCGTTGACCCGGGCTTTGACCCACTACGGGGCCCACTGTCAGTGGCTGTGGGGGGGGGTGTTTAGGCGTCATTAGTGTTAATTAGGCGTGCCACGTCGGCAGTCGCCGGAGTGTCGCCGGAGTGTCGTCGGCGACGACCACGGCCGACAGCGGAGGTGCACCGTGCGCTCGCTACGGAGCACCATTTGACGTGCGGTTTGCTCCTACGGGTTCCTGGGAGAAAGGTGCATCTAAAGAGGCAAGTGACAGCAGCTGGGGTGGCCGGAGCTGCCGGCGGCGAGCTCCTTTGCGGCTGCCGGAGTTCGGGCAATCTCGGGGTCGGGGTTAGGGAGCACGGCAGGAAGAGCTGGGGCGTGCTACGGACTCCTGAGATCACGGTGAGCACGTCTGTGGGCTCGGAAGTTGGCTACGGTGGCTCTAGCGCTGTCTGCGACATCGCCGGCGGCGAGGAGCTCACGGCCCTGGTGAGACGGGCGGCTAGCGTGCGGGAACGAGCGCGGGGAGGAGGGGAAATGGAAGGGGAGCTCACAGGGGTTGCGACGATGGCCTCGGGGAGCTCGGGGAGGCGTCGGAGGCGGCGAATTTGACGAAGATGGCCGGCGGGTCCGAGGTAGAAGACGACGGCGATGGCGGCGATGCAGGGCTTCCGGAGGGCTGTGGATCGGTGGGGAGGAAGAGGGGGTCGAGGCGGATCTCCTGGGTACTTCGGGTGGCAGCGAGGAGCACGGTGGCTACGGCGAGCGGTGTCGGCGACGACGAGCTCCGCTCGGGCGCGTGCAGGGAGGAAAGCAGAGGAGAGAATGGGGTCCAGGAGAAGAGAGGGGAGGTGCAGGGGGCGAGGGGAAGTGCGTGGCGTGAGGGGGAGGCTCGGGAACGCCTCGGTGGAAGCAGGAGGTGGCCGAGGCGGCATCGGCGCTCGCCACCGAGCTGCTTCGGTGCGAGGGGAGGAAGAAGACAAGGGGGAGGAGGTGGGCTGGGCCGCCAGGTGGGGGAGCTGGGCCGGCTACAGGTAAGTGGCCCAGGTACGGATCTTTCTCTCTCTCTTTTATAATTCGGTTCTGTTTTATCTTTTCTATTTTCTGCAATTTGATTTTGATTGATTTAAAATATCAAATCATTTTATAAAATCCTGGAAACAGTTATGGGTGCTTTCTGAATTATTTCAGTGACCCCTAACAATTTCCAACATTTATTTGAACATTTAAATTATTTATAGTATTTAAATGCCCAACGTCAAATACAATATGGTTTAATTCAGTGACCAAATATGCCCTGCAAAAATATAAACCATTTTTGGTAGATGCTTCCACCTCAAACCAGAAATGTTGAACATTTTTAGAGGACATTTTGAGTTCAATGAAAAGGGTTTAATTTTGACTCTAGTTGAATTCATTTGGTGTTAGGGCTTAGTCAATCCCCATCTCAGGTTTAATGAAATTTAAACATGATGCAACACTCTAATGCATGCACTAGGCATTGACAGAACTAGGGATGTGACAACTCACCCCCACTAAACAAGAATCTCGTCTCGAGATTCAAGCATAGGGTAAGGTGAAGGGGAAACGCAACTAGTATAATCTTTACGATCCAGGTTGCACTTCATAGGAACGTTGATTCGATCACCATCATCGTCTTGAAGTCTTGCTCTGAGAATTCCTGTCAACATGACAGGGAGGAAAGAAGGAGACTCTAGAAGGGTCGATCTTCTCGAAGGTCGAACAACTCAGGACTAACTCACGGAATGAGACTTAGAACCATCTCTCGGGTTGAGACACGAGATACACATCAACAGGGGTGGAAAGAAACGGATGACGAAGGTTCACTAGGTAGACAATAATTCCACACTTAAGAAGGTGGTAATCGATTGTTAACGTAGCGAGGAGTTGAATTGCCATGATACCACGATGGAACATCCTGAAGGAGGGTGATCGTAGGGTATTATCTTAAGTGGCAAAAAGAATTACCTTTGATTCAAAGATCATTGAAACTCTTCATACCAGCATAAGGCAATTCACAACGATCGTTTGGAGGGGGTCGGTAGAATGGCATACTCGGACTTGGATGATGTGGATTACCTTATTGAAGACAACGTAATGGATGAATTTCCTTATCACCGGAGATGGAAGAGACCCATGGTAGAATGGCACATTGACGGTGCAAGCTGGGAACAAAATGCAAATGCTGGGAATGATTCTGGTAACTGGGGAAGAACTCAACAATAGAGAGTGAATTCACTGTTGGAGTGGTTATAGCATAACCGAGGAAATCTGGGGCAATCCCAGCTAGTGCCGATGATAAGACGTAGCGCTTGTGCGTGCTCTCAAGAACTTGAGCATTTCCACAATCATCAAGGTTTTACCACATCCGTGGCAAGGATCCTGGCAACACAACATACCACCATGATGAACAACGATGGACGATGCAGATGCGAGGAGGATAACACTTTCTCAGATTTCACCTTAGCGAGGCCAAGCAAATAAAATCTGGATGAACGACCGAGAGACATTTAGCACTCCGCTTCTAATGTTCTCCTTGATGCGCTAGTGTAACCCATTCATAGATATGGTTTGATATCTAGAACATCAACTAAAAGGTCGGACTTCGGGAACTCAAAAATCCATAGGGCAACTAGGGAGTAATTCCTACGAGATCCTTATGGGGAGGTGGCCAACTTCCTCAACAAGATACTATAATAATAGGTCCTTCGGCTGGGTGGTGCTAGCCACGACATCCACTTTACCGGTTATCGAGGGACCAATATTATAGTTCTTGGGAAATGTTCCAAACCATCATATCTGCCTGAGATTCAGATCTGGTTGGTGTCAGGATATTCCAGACTCATCAAGTCTAGGAAGAAAAATGAAAGTTTGCAACACGAATCGACGAGATGACGTTGCGAGATTCTCGGGAGATGAACTACGATAGCAAGCTCCAAAACATGAGCTGGTTCTGCTACAAACATGTGAACATGTTGTCCAAGACAAGCATGACCACAAAGTAGTCTTATAATAAAACACTACCGAGTTCAGGAGGGGGAACCATCATTAATGACATCGAAGTCTCCACGCGTGGAAATCCAAAGAGTTCACCTTGGACAGACTCCTTTATCTTTGAACAACTCAATCAGTGGCTTGGTGTGCTAGGATATACATATAGCATGGAGGTTGCAAATCTCCAGACCACAGAATACTTCGCACGTATGCATGACTGACTTGGGATGATTCCAGAGGAAGCAAAACTAACTTTCTCAAATTCACGGCGGCAACTTTCACCAAATGCACGTGTATAAGAGGAAGTCACTCCTTTCATCAAACAAATACTTCATGAGCTAGCATGAAGAAAATGCTTTCAAAAGTTTCCAACACTAGCTTAATGCTCAGCAAAATTATGGAGAAGGCAAGGATGTTGTCAATGGGCTCAACAACAATTCTTCTGGGTTTCCTCTCAAAAGGAATTACATAGTTAAGTGAACAAGTGATAGCATTGGTCAGACCTAAAAGATATAATGGTGTATGCTCGAGGGATCAACCACGAATAAGACAACATTACGAGCATCGTTGGTACTGATTTGATTTGACGATAGCCCACACTCAAATCAAAGGATTGATAAGACAATAGGTCCAGCAACTGATCACAAGGACCAATCGATGAAGATATCATCTTTCTTCAACACACACTACACAAGAATATCCCTTTGGAACGAACTAAGTCAGACAAGCTTTTACCTTCCAACTCTCCAAGTTGTTGTCTAGCTTAACCAACTAGCTCAGGGATATCTAACACAGATTCTTGGAGAAGGATGGTTCACAAAAAACCAACTTGATCACGAGCTCAACATAGCGGTCAGGTGACAACCTGGTAATACTTCTGAGAAGATATTCAGAGAATCACGAGCCACCGGTATGTTACTAAGCTCGAGAACAATCTTGCTTTTCAGGGCAAGACGATATGATCAATAGAGCAAGAATTTGAAATAATCCTAACTCATCGATCGAGGAGTGAACCAGGAGAATGGACTAGGTAGCACGATCAATCTTAGAATGATGATTCAATAACCAACACACTAAGAATAAAATTATTGTCCTTTAACTACCAAGCAACAAGGTTGCTAGGAGTATTGAATTCACACATCACGATTCACTTGTCGGCATTCCGGTTGCGACAACACGGAATCGAGGGATGAATAATAATGGCGAGAAGTATCACTACATCAAGAATTCACAAGAGCCGGTGCAATTCTCATGAAAATCCTGACATAAAGACGGTAATACTTCAGGGTAGAACAGAATCAAAAGCTGGGCTGGCATTTGATCTGCGGAGCACAATTGCTTTGACCCAATCCTAGATATGGAAGAGGTACTGGAGTTTGTTTCTCCTAGTCATTCTGCGATAGAATGGCTTGACGGACCACAAGAGTAATAGGCATCGTTAAACGAACGCACGCATACTCTTGACTATCAATTGATAAACGAGGGTCAGAGGACAACTAAAGAGAACAACTCAAAGGAACATATAATTTTCTGAGTTGTGGATGCATAGATTAGTATGTCGAACCAAGTTCAACATGTTTCTTCCGGATAACCCATGCAGAAAGGTAGAACTGGCAGAGTCACAATATATAACGGAGAACTCATCAAGAATAATCCTGTTGTGATATTTCAGTTCAACGAGGAATTTCTGCCATAAGTAGTTCATGGTATTTGGAAGAAGAAGATACCACGGACTTCAAGGACTATCGCAAAGGTTACTAATATCCTAAAGGAACTAGCAAACACTATCAACATGAAGTAAGTAGAGTGAATCTCGGGTTCAAAGCCCAAGGAGTAGAATACCTACTACTAAGTGGCATCACGGGATGCTTTCGAGAAATAAAGCCAGAATCTTCACACTAGGACACAAATCATGGCTAGACCACTAGATGATCCCCTAAGCACTTAGGGTCATAATAATAATTCCAACATATATGTCGAGGCAATAATTACCTCAACACACCGATTAGTGTGGTTAATCTGGCCCATGGGAACATCGAAAACAGAAGGAAGGGATTTGCAAATGCATCAGACTATTTAGAAACCTGGGATGACTCGGACAGCATAACGGCTATAATTGCTCAAAAAGATTTGAGACAATCACAAAAATGGTGGCATAACCACTCAGAAGCACAATATCAAGGTTCCGGGATCAACAATTAACATACAGAAGTAGTAGGAACTGAACTGAGAGTTAAATCCAACAATCTTATAAGTCTACTGACTAGTAATACGTGATCCTGATAGAAAGAAGAGAAAGCCTAGTTTTTTTAACCCCGTAGGAAAGATAAGATGACTCAGATCAGAAGGCCATGAGGTATAAGGAGTAAAAAGAGCCTTACGTTCCATCCCACAATCAATTCCCTTATATAACTAAAGAATTTCTAGACTCAACTTCGACCAGTTTGGCTTGGTAAACCTACAGGCAGTCAAGCTCTGATACCAACGCTGTCAGGACCCCGACTCAATGCCACATCGATCTAGCAGGTAACACCTCATATCACTTTGCGGCCTCACGCACGGTATTCCCACGGGTGTCGCCTTACCTTTGCCCGGGACCGTTTGCGCCTTTTGGCACACGTATATGACAGTGTCGCTAGCATCCATATGATAAGGAGCCCGGGCTGACATGGCTAGTCGTAAACCCAAAGCGGCACAGACTTACAGGGACAGGCATCCATGACCCAGCATCGAACGTGTCGGTCATCAGCGAGTGAATCCAGGCTGTAGCACTGGGCTAGCAGGACTCCGGTGAACCGGGCTGTAGCGGGCTAACAGGACTCCGGTATTCACCGCGTGACATTTCCCCGAAGGGACAGACACAGGAACGAAGAAGGACACATGCCGGCCAGCCTAAGTGTTCCGGAGCAGTAGCAAGCTACCATGGCTCGGTGGAAACACTAGGAGACATTTCCCCGTAAGAGAGGCTACTAAAGATAAACAACTAGATGGTCAGATCCCACACATACCAAGCATTTCAATAACATACACACAATATGCTCGATATGTGCAATACAACATGGCATCACAAAATGACTCTACGACTCAAGTAGTTTATTCAATAGGCTCCGAGGAGCGAGATATTACAAACATGGGTCTCATGACCCAACACTCAGAGCATACAAGTCAAAGCACAAGCGGAAGCTATCATGTCTGAGTACAGACAACTATAAATGAAAAAGGCTGAGAAGCCTGACTATCTATCAGATCCTGCCGAGGGCACAAGATCGTAGCTGAGGTATCAAGCTAAACGTCGAAGACCACGCGGAATTACTAGTGAGACTGAAGTCTCTCTGCAAAACATAAAATAGGCAAACGTGAGTACAAATGTACCCAGCAAGACTTACATCAGAACTAACTACATATGCATCATTATCAACAAAGGGGATGGTGGAGTTTGACTGCAGCAAGCCAGCTTTGACTCGGTGGCTATCCTGAACTACGACTGCAAGTAACTCTTTTGAGGTGGCGCACACGAGTCCACATATTCACCATATCAATACACCACTATGGATCCGCTCCCGTCTCCCTACGAGAGCGCCATCCATAGCACTCACGCTTATCTTGCGTATTTTAGAGTATCCACTTTCACTTGCCTATGAACTGATATAAGCAACCCAGAAGTCCTTTTCTGCGGACACGGCTATACGAATAGATTAGGTTAACCCTGCAGGGGTGTACTTCTTCACACACGCTCTCACCACTTACCGCCGTTTACACGACATGTACTCGGCAACCTTCAAGCGGAAGCTCAACGTGGGTGTCGGCCACGACCTACCTAATCACCTAAGTCTCTAGTCCAGGTTTATCGCCTATTCGGGTTCCATCCATGAGGAGATCCGGCCGGAGTTTCGCTCACAGCCCCAAACGATGTGAACAGGGTTCCCGAGACACCAAACGGGCGCCCGGTACACCGTGCCACGTGCCTACCGCATCACAGCCCACCCCTACGGTCAGCGCTGCCCACGACCTCCAGCATACTACAAACACCAGAAACTACTTGCAACTCCTGGACAGAGGACAAGGGTGATCAAGAAGCCGAGAGGGTCCATTGGTTTCGGGCCCAATGCGTGGTAGTAGCTGAATCATGGATCACAAACACAGAACTCAGTTCCTGAGGACGGCTGCAATGAGACAACCCACCATGTACTCCTACATGGCCTCTCACCGCTACCTTTACCAAATCGTATTCACACACTTAGCTCACACACAGTAGGACATGTTCACACGCCTCTGATTCATCCCCGATGAATCAGACCTGACTCAACTCTAAGCAGTAGCAGGCATGACAAACAAGCATGAATGAGTAGGCACAACAGGGCTCAAACAACTCCTACTCATGCTAGTGGGTTTCATCTATTTACTGTGGCAATGAGAGGTCATGCAAAGGATAAAGGGGTTCAGCTACCGCAGCAAGTAACAGAAAAATCGGTGTTGTCCTAATGCATTAAAAGAGAGCAGGAGCGAGAGAGTCGGATTGTATCGGAATGAACAAGGGGGTTTTGCTTGCCTGGCACTTCTGAAGATAGCATTGAGTCTTCATCAGTGTCAACGATCACATCATCGGTATCACGTCTATCGAGTGGGGGACAATTACCGGCAACACAGAAGGGAACACAATCAATGCAATGCACAATATGATGCATGATCATGACATGGCAATATGAATGTGTTTTGAGCTAATGCAACTAGCAACAGATTAAATGAAGTTGGTTTGAATATAAAATTCAAATTCAAACTCCATATGTGATTATTCAAATGCCATTTAATTGATTTGTACTAAACAGCGCCTATAAGTTGTTCTAACATGCATGAAAATGGTACAGATGGATTCCTTGAATTTTTCTGATAATTTTTCATATATAAATTATTTAATTTGGAGTTACGGTTAATTTTCTATGATTTATTGAAGTTTTAGGCATTTTCTGGAATTTCCTGAATATTTAGAATTAAAATAATTCCAGAAAATGAATTTACTGCGTCAGCACTACGTCAGCATGACGTAAGCAAGTCAACAGGGGCCGGTCAGGGTCAAACCTGACGTGTGGGGTCCACACGTCAGTGACACAGGGGCTAATCCCGCGTTGACCCGGGCTTTGACCCACTACGGGGCCCACTGTCAGTGGCTGTGGGGGGGGGGGGTGTTTAGGCGTCATTAGTGTTAATTAGGCGTGCCACGTCGGCAGTCGCCGGAGTGTCGCCGGAGTGTCGTCGGCGACGACCACGGCCGACAGCGGAGGTGCACCGTGCGCTTGCTGCGGAGCACCATTTGACGTGCGGTTTTCTCCTACGGGTTCCTGGGAGAAAGGCGCATCTAAAGAGGCAAGTGACAGCAGCTGGGGTGGCCGGAGCTGCCGGCGGCGAGCTCCTTTGCGGCTGCCGGAGTTCGGGCAATCTCGGGGTCGGGGTTAGGGAGCACGGCAGGAAGAGCTGGGGCGTGCTACGGACTCCTGAGATCACGGTGAGCACGTCTGTGGGCTCGGAAGTTGGCTACGGTGGCTCTAGCGCTGTCTGCGACATCGCCGGCGGCGAGGAGCTCACGGCCCTGGTGAGACGGGCGGCTAGCATGCGGGAACGAGCGCGGGGAGGAGGGGAAATGGAAGGGGAGCTCATAGGGGTTGCGACGATGGCCTCGGGGAGCTCGGGGAGGCGTCGGAGGCGGCGAATTTGACGAAGATGGCCGGCGGGTCCGAGGTAGAAGACAACAGCGATGGCGGCGATGCAGGGCTTCCGGAGGGCTGTGGATCGGTGGGGAGGAAGAGGGGGTCGAGGCGGATCTCCTGGGTACTTCGGGTGGCAGCGAGGAGCACGGTGGCTACGGCGAGCGGCGTCGGCGACGACGAGCTCCGCTCGGGCGCGTGCAGGGAGGAAAGCAGAGGAGAGAACGGGGTCCAGGAGAAGAGAGGGGAGGTGCAGGGGGCGAGGGGAAGTGCGTGGCGTGAGGGGGAGGCTCGGGAACGCCTCGGTGGAAGCAGGAGGTGGCCGAGGCGGCATCGGCGCTCGCCACCGAGCTGCTTCGGTGCAAGGGGAGGAAGAAGACAAGGGGGAGGAGGTGGGCTGGGCCGCCAGGTGGGGGAGCTGGGCCGGCTACAGGTAAGTGGCCCAGGTACGGATCTTTCTCTCTCTCTTTTATAATTCGGTTCTGTTTTATCTTTTCTATTTTCTGCAATTTGATTTTGATTGATTTAAAATATCAAATCATTTTATAAAATCCTGGAAACAGTTATGGTTGCTTTCTGAATTATTTCAGTGACCCCTAACAATTTCCAACATTTATTTGAACATTTAAATTATTTATAGTATTTAAATGCCCAAAGTCAAATACAATATGGTTTAATTCAGTGACCAAATATGCCCTGCAAAAATATAAACCATTTTTGGTAGATGCTTCCACCTCAAACCAGAAATGTTGAACATTTTTAGAGGACATTTTGAGTTCAATGAAAAGGGTTTAATTTTGACCCTAGTTGAATTCATTTGGTGTTAGGGCTTAGTCAATCCCCATCTCAGGTTTAATGAAATTTAAACATGATGCAACACTCTAATGCATGCACTAGGCATTGACAGAACTAGGGATGTGACAGTGAATGACATATTGTTGATCAGAAATAATGCAGAATTTTCTGGAAAGCATAAAGGAGTGTTTGAAAGGAGTTTTTCAGAGAAAGACCTCGGTGAAGCTGCTTACACATTGAGCATCAAGATCTACAGAGATAGATCAAGACGCTTGATAAGATTTTTCAATGAGTACATACCTTGATAAGATTTTGAAGTAGTTCAAAATGGAACTGTCAAAGAAGGAGTTCTTGCCTGTGTTGCAAGTTGTGAAGTTGAGTAAGACTCAAAACCCAACCATGGCAGAAAATAGAAAAAGAATGAAAAGTCATTCCCTATGCCTCATTCATAGGTTCTATAGAGTATGCTATGCTGTGTACCAGACCTATTGTATACCTTTCTCTGAGTTGGGCAAGGGAGTACAATTTTGATATAGGAGTAGATCACTGGACAGCGGTCAAGAATATCCTTAGTGAGGACTAAGGAAATGTTTCTCAATTATGGAGGTGACAAAAGAGTTTGTCGTAAAGAGTTACATCGGTGCAAGCGTTTACACTGATCCAGATGACTCTAAGTCTCAATCTGGATACATATTGAAAGTCGGAGCAATTAGCTAGAGTAGCTCCGTGCAGAGCATTGTAGACATAGAATATTTGCAAAATACATACGGCTCTAAATGTGACAGATCCGTTGACTAAACTTCTCTCACAAGCAAAACATGATCACACCTTAGTACTCTTTGGATGTTAATCACATAGCGATGTGAACTAGATTATTGACTCTAGTAAACATTTCGGGTGTTGGTCACATGACGTTTGGAACTATGGGTGTTAATCACATACATATGTGAATATTGGTGTTAAATCACATGGTGATGTGAACTAGATTATTGACTCTAGTGCAAGTGGGAGACTGAAGAAAATATGCCCTAGAGGCAATAATAAAGTTATTATTTATTTCCTTATTTCATGATAAATGTTTATTATTCATGCTAGAATTGTATTAATCGGAAGCTTAGTACATGTGTGAATACATAGACAAACATAATGTCACTAGTATGCCTCTACTTGACTAGCTTGTTGAATCAAAGATGGTTAAGTTTCCTAGCCATAGACATGAGTTGTCATTTGATTAACGGGATCACATCATTAGAGAATGATGTGATTGACTTGACCCATTCCGTTAGCTTAGCACGTGATCATTTAGTTTGTTGCTATTGCTTTCTTCATGACTTATACATGTTCCTATGACTATGAGATTATGCAACTCCCGAATACCGGAGGAACACTTTGCGTGCTACCAAACGTCACAACGTAACTGGGTGATTATAAAGGTGCTCTAGAGGTGTCTCCGATGGTACTTGTTGAGTTGGCGTAGGTCGAGATTAGGATTTGTCACTCCGATTGTCGGAGAGGTATCTCTGGGCCCTCTCGGTAATGCACATCACTATAAGCCTTGCAAGCAATGTGACTAATGAGTAAGTTGTGGGATGATTCATTACAGAACAAGTAAAGAGACTTGCCGGTCAAGAGATTGAACTAGGTATGGTGATACCGACGATCGAATCTCGGGCAAGTAACATACTGATGACAGAGGGAAAAACGTATGTTGTTGTGTGGTTTGGCCGATAAAGATCTTTGTAGAATATGCTAGAGCCAATATGAGCATCCAGGTTCCGCTATTGGTTATTGACCGGAGACGTGTCTCGGTCATGTCTACATAGTTCTCAAACCCGTAGGGTCTGCACGCTTAACGTTCGGTAACGATTTATATTATGAGTTATGTGTTTTGATGTACCAAAGGTAGGATGAGATCGGGGACATGATGAGGAGTCTCTAAATGGTCGATATGTAAAGATCGATATATTGGACGACTATATTCGGACATCGGAAAGGTTCCGTGTGATTCGGGTATTTATCGGAGTACCGGAGAGTTACAGGAATTCGCCGGGGAGTATATGGGCCTTATTAGGCTTTAGGGGAAAGAGAGAGGGGAGGCTGCACGCCCCCCAAGGCTTGGTCCGAATTGGACTAGGGGGAGGGGCTGCGCCCCCTCCTTCCTTCTCTTCTCTTTTCCCTTTCCTTCTCTCCTACTCCTACTACATGGAAGGGGAGAATCCTACTCCCGGTGTGTCGTGGGAACGAACACCTATGGTGCCGGCGGACCGGGCCCCTTTCGGTTCGGCGGGGGGCGGAGATCGCACGAAGAGCAGATCGAGGCGAAGCACACGAGCGATTTACCAAGCTTCGGAGCTCTCCGGAGAGATAATACTCCTACTTCTGCATGTCTGATTTGTATTGTGTTCTCGCTCGGGAGCGCTGAGTGCTACAGTACACTCTAGCTGCTAACGAGACCGAGCGTGAGTGTTTTCTGGCTTCGAACCCCCCTCTACATTGCGTATGGGCCTCCTTTTATACGCTCAAGGGGTCACCGACAGGTGGCAACATAGGCAAGGGCAAAAATGGAAAAGGAGTTGCGGTTGGTACAACTACCTCTATAGTGTATCATACCTAACCATGACGGCAGGGGACAAAGGCATTAAATGCCCGTCTGTGTCGCCCAAACAGTGCAAAAAGGGACCGTCAGGGACGCCACAGCTTGCCATGATGGCTATCTTGTCAGCATCGCTTGCCACCTCGCACCGCTGGCTGCACAGCCTCTTGCCACGCGCACCTGGAAAGGTCCCAGGGCGACACGTTGGTGGATGTGCTGGAGCGCGGGTACAGAGTGGTAGCTTGCCGCGGCAAGCGCCTTGCCGCGGTCGTTGTCTTGTCACGTCCGGAGTCTTGTCGCTCACCGGGCCTTGCCGGGACGCGTGGCGCGTCGCGGCAAGTTCCTTGAAATGCCTTGGTTGGCCTTCCCGGCAAGCTCCTCTTGTCGGGGTCTTGTCTCCTTGGCTTAAACACTTTGTTCTTGAATGGCTCCAAAGGAACCACGGAGGACCTTGGCGGTCATCCGGCAAGCCTTGCCGCGGGGTGCTGCGACTGCCCGTGCACAAGTTCGGGATACTAGGGTACCCCTACTCTAGTACACCGACAGGAGCCCCCGGTCCTGGGCCACACATGATGCCGAGCGTTGTTGGGCCAGGCCCAAAACAGGGCACGGGCACGCGCGGCCTGGTTTACGCCGTATCTTACTCCGTATCCACCGCGCCCTCCCCTAACGGCACGCGTTGAATGCGGCGTCGTGCGAGAGATCGTGGGTGGCTTCTTTATTCGGAAAAACGGAACATCCGCCCCCTCCCTCTTTATAAGCAGGGGAAACAGGGGCAGTTCGTCCACCTCGCCAGTTGCTGTCCCAATCTCAAAAATCTCCACCGCTCCCCCCTTCTTCCAAAGCCGAAAGAGAGCAGCGCTCCACCCCCCATCGCCACCGGCGCCACCAACGCCGTCGATCTCCCCCACCACCTCCGCCATGGCTCCGAAAGCCAGGAATGCCGTGAAGTCGGCCGAGGTGCTGCGGCTCGAGGCGCTGCGAAAGGAGCGGGCAATCTTCCTCCCCGAGCTCGCCACGAAGGAGCTGAGGTAGTACTACTACCTCTTCTGGTCGACGGAGACGCGAGCGCATCCGCGCACGAAGGTACTCTCCGCCGCTGCTTTCGAACGGGCTCCGAACGGATATCCCTTCTTCGCGCTGTTCTTCTACTGCGGGCTCTGCCCGCCTTTCTCTGAATTCTTCTGTGACATCATGAACACCTACAGGTTCCACCTCCTTGATTTCACCCCCAATGCTGTTCTGACCATGGCAGTTTTCGCGCATCTCTGCGAAAACTTTGTCGGAGTCCACCCAAACATAGCTCTTTTTCGCCACTTCTTTATGCCCCGAGTTGAGATAGGAGAGCCTTTATCCGGCGGAATCGCCTGGATCTCGAGGTCCAGCAAGAAGGAAGCTTATCTAGAGGGGGAGCTCCGCAGTAAATGGGAGGAGTGGATAGCAGACTGGTGCTGGATCGTCGAGGAGAACCCGCAACCATTTACTGCCCAGCGCCAAGCCCCAGCAGTGCGCGGCAATGATTGGAGCAGCGTGGCCCCGGAAGACGATAGGCTGAAGATTGCCGTCACCCGGATCTACGCCTCAGGCTTGCCGGGCTCACTGTAGGCGCCGTTGGCGCATATTTTCTTCGCCGCCGCATCGCCCCCCTGCAAGAGAGGAGGAGACCCGCCTGGGAGTTCGGGGGCCCGGCAGACATCATGAGGATGCGCCCGGGCCTCAACTTCAACTTCACTGTCCTGGAACTGGACGCGATGCTCAAGGAACTGTTCAAGCACGACCCTCAACATCCCGAATGGTTCAGGTTGCCGACGGGTGTCGTTCCGCTGTGCAACAATTCCTCGCTCGACCGCATCCGTGCAATGATGCCGTTGTGCGATTCGCATGGGATTGTCCCAACTTGGCAAGAGCCTGCAGACGACGTCGTGCAGGCGTTCTTTGATGGCTTGGTGGAGGTGGCGGTCCGCTCCGATGAACAGAAGAGCCTCACCCGCGACACCACCGATGCGGAGATGCAGTGCATCGCCACTAGGGCGGAAGAGGCGGCGGCAGCCATTGCCGCGAGCGAGTTTGTATTCACCGTGGAGGAGGCAGAGGCAGCAGAGGCGGCAAGCCTTGCCGAGCGAGAGTGAGCTTGCCGGCGAGGAAGAGCTTGCCGGGCCCGACGCCGAGTCGAGCGAGCCCGCCGAGGGTGCGAGCGGCCCGCCATCTTCAAGTAGCTTGCCGCAAGCAGAGCCCCCAGCGCAGCCCCTAGCTCCACCAAGAAGGCGTCTCCGCAAGGCCGGGGACGTAGCAGGGCGGCAGACGAGTCAACAGCCGTCGCGCCGCGCGACGCGCTCCACCGCGACAGGCACTGTTGCCGCTGGAGCGCCTCACGCCGCTACGGCAACTAGAGCGGGGTCCTCCCGGACCGCCGCTTCTGCTCCTGCCGCTGCCCCCGCCAAGCGGTCAAGGGAACCCACTCCTCCGCCTCGTCGCGCTGAAGGTGGGCCGGACTTTGACCTCTCCGCGCTCAGCTCCGACGAGGAAGAGGAAGAGTAAGATCCTTTGCTGTACTTGTAGTTCTCCAATTCTTGCTGTTTTTGTCTTGTATCTGATTTGCTTTACTCTGAACTCATTCCTTTTCAGGACCCTGGCCCAGAGAGCGGCGAAGAGAGCCAAGGCTCCGGTGATTGTCATCGAGGATGAGCCCACCGCGACAGCAGGGGGTGCGCCGGAGACCACCTTGCCGGACCCGGCAACTACTCCCCGAAGCAGCCCCCAGCGCAGCCCCCAGCGTAAGTATATGGTTTACTTCCCGCTGTTATGGCGCGCATGGGTGTTCTTTCTTTTGCTGACATCTGACTGTTGGTTTGTGTAGGAGCAGAGCAGCCTCACCAGGAGCACCCGGAAGCCGCCCCCGAGATGCTATCTGCTTCGACTACACCGCCAAGGGAGGATTCCCCGGCAAGGGAGCGTTCTCCGGCAAGGGACAGTTCTCCGGCAAGGGACGGTTCTCCGGCAAGGGACAGCACTAGCGACCCCACGGTGGTGGAGCCCATGACTGCAGATCCCAGTACAGGTAACCCTTCTTGCTTGAAAACTTCCCTTGGGTTCTTCTTTTTCTGATTTTCTTTTTGGATATTTGCTTGACTTTTCTCCCTCTTCCGGCCTTCAGATCCACCTTCCACGGAGCCGATGGAGACCGAGGTCGCCGGCGAGGACAACGCGTGCGGCAACACTGATGACGCCGCCGCCACCGAAGAAGAAGCCGACGCTGATGATCCCGCCAGCGAAGAGGCCGCCAAAGCTGCCGCTGCAGGAGCTGGCGAGGGGTCCGGCGATCGCACTGACGACCCTGAGGCCGCAGGAGCGCAAGGCACTACACCGACCGCCGATCCCTCCGCCGCCGCCGCAGCGTTAGGCTCCGAAGAGCCCCAGCCCGGTGCCTACTTGTAGGCTGGCGATGGCGTGTTCATCAAGCTCCCCGGGGCGTCAAGCTGCAGGGCGCCGGTCGAAGGAGAAACTTTTGATGGAGAGGTGCTCGCCTTCGCTGGGCTGACGCTGGTTGACGCGCCAAGCAGCAGCGGCGGCGAGTCTGAGGAGGAGCAGCTGCTGCGGAAGCTGGTGTCACTCTACCGCACCCGACAAGCCAAGGTGGAATCCCGGGAAGCGCTTGTCGCGTAGGCGGGAGTGGACATAGAGAAGCGCACGGAAGAGCTCCGTAGTCGCAACCAAGAAGCTCTCCGGTCCCTGGCAGAGGAGCGGGAGCAACTCGCCGAGGCGCGGAAAGCCTTCCTCCTCGAGAAGGCTGAAGCCGAAGAGCAACAGCGGCTTGTCGCCGAGGAGCTGTTTGCGTGGGAGGGTGAGTTGGCGCAACGAAAGGTTAATCTTGACATCCATGGGGAGGAGCTTTTCCGCGCGCGAGCAAACATTCGGCGGGGCTCTCAAGGAGGCAAAGGATGCTGCCGCAGCTGCCGAGGCCGCCAAGAAGGAGCTGGAGACAAAGGTGGCGCAACTGGAGGCCGATCTCAAGGCAAGAGGCGAAGAGCTTGCCGCGCTCAAGCGTGAGCGCGAGAAGGACGCCTACTCCCATGGCGAGCTGCAGGGTCATCTCGTCGAGAAGGGCAAGGAGCTGAGCGCCGCCAGGGACTCCAACGCTGATCTTGAGTTGAAGCTGGCTACTTTGACCAAGACGCTGGACGACGCCAAAGAGCAGGAGGTGGCCTTGAAGGAGGAGATCAAGGCCAACAAAGCGCTACTGACGAGGGCTGCCGAAACCCAGAACACTTTTAGGGAGACCGTGGAACTCTGGACAGAGGGTCTCTTGAATATCGCCGCAGTTATCGACGGGGAGCTGGAGCAGCTGGGGATGGAGGATTTTAGGTATTCCTCCGATGAGAACCTCCAACCCAGCGGCAAGCTCACTTTGTTCTTCAAGGGCGTGGCGACGGCCCTCCAGCGACTCCGGGAAAGGATCCCAAAGCAGCTGGCCAACGAGTCGCACACGATCTGCGCGAGAGTTCTGCAGAAGGTGTTGGTAAAGGTGGCCTTCCGCAACCCAGGCCTCAACCTCACCAACGTCCTCAGGAAGCTGCCTCCGGATGCTGATCTGGAAGCCCTCAAGGCCCTTGTCGCACCCATTGTGGACAAGGTGAACGAGGTCAAGAGGGTTGCTGGCGACCGCGTAGATTAGGCCGCCCGTTTCCTCCTTCCTTGGCACTGCTAGTCATGTTACGAGAATAATCTATTAGAGCTGCGACAAGCTATCTTGTAATATAACTTTATTTTGGGCACTTGATTCCTTCCTTTGTATGTTTTTGCCCTACGCTTTTAGGGAACTTGTCGGCGCAGGCACCTTTGCCGCGAGCGCTGAGTACGGGACGCCAGCAGCCTGCTGGCGGTGCCGCAACCGACAAGAAACCTTGTCGCAGCTAGTCGCATTTCACTTAAGTTGTTGAGCAGACTCGAAACAAAGTAAGGGCGCAACTAGCTACGAGTTGGTTCCTCCGCGCACAGGTATTCCATACAAAGCACGGTCGTTAGAGGAAGATAACTTAAAAAAAATTAAAATTGATTGCTCAAACTTTGGCAACTTAGCTTTTCTGTCGTTTGCGTCCCGGCAAGGTGAAACTTTCTTGAACGACGCCTGGTCCACGCCATTATCTCCTCCTCCCCCCCCCCCCCGGCAAACTTGTGGGCGAGGGAACCTTCGTTTCTTTGAGAAAGAGAAAGAAGAGGAAATAAAGATATGGAGCCTTAAGGCTCGTTATTGCTTACCGAGGTTAGGCGCTGCACAAAGTGTCAGATAACACATGCAAAAAAATAGAAAGCATGAAATTGACAAGATGTGCGGAGCATATGAGCTTTATTTATGTATGGGGTCTGCCCCCGGCTTTGTACAAAGGATTACATGCAACAACGGCAAGACTTGTACAAAAGGTGGTTGCTGGAACCGGTTCCGGCAACCGCGCCTTACGGGTAAAACTTACGAAGATGCTCAATGTTCCAGGAGTTGCTCACCGGAGAGCCATCTTCGGTCTCAAGGCGGACAGCGCCAGGCCTAGTGACTCGTTTCACCCGGTTAGGGCCTTCCCACTTCGGCGTCAACTTGTTGGAATTCTTGGCGGACTAAACGCGCCGAAGAACAAGGTCGCATTCCTCGAGACTTCTGGCATTAACTTTGCGGCTATGGTAGCGGCGCAAAGCTTGCTGGTATCGAGCAGCTCGTACAGCAGCCTGAAGACGGTCCTCCTCAAGGAGCAGCGCGTCATCTTGTCGCAGCTGCTCTTGCTCAAGCTCATCATAAGCGAGCACTCGAGGCGACCCGTATACGAGTTCCGTGGGGAGAACTGCCTCTGCTCCATAGACTAGAGCGAAAGGTGTCTGGCCAGTGGCTCGATTTGGCGTCGTCCTGATCGACCAAAGAACCACCGGCAGCTCCTCAATCCAGTTCTTTCCGCACTTGTGCAGCCTGTCGAAAGTCCTGGTCTTGAGCCCGCGCAGCACTTCAGCATTTGCCCTCTCCGCTTGACCGTTGCTTCTCGGGTGAGCAACAGAAGCGAAGCAGACCTTGGCGCCAAGATCTTGGACGTACTGCATGAAGGTGCGGCTCGTGAATTGCGTGCCGTTGTCGGTGATGATCCTGTTAGGGATCCCGAAACGGCAAACAATCGACCTGAAGAACTTGACTGCTGACTGTGCTGTCACCTTCCTCACTGCTTCCACTTCCGGCCACTTTGTGAACTTGTCGATTGCAACGTACAAGTACTCAAAGCCCCCGACAGCTCGGGGAAAGGGGCCGAGGATGTCGAGCCCCCAGACCGAAAATGGCCAGGATAAAGGGATCGTCTGGAGAGCTTGAGCTGGCTGGTGTATCTGCTTGGAATGGAACTGGCACGCTTCACACTTGGTTACTTGTGCAGTTGCATCCTGGAGGGCTGTCGGCCAAAAGAAACCTTGCCGGAATGCTTTGCCGGCAAGTGCTCTTGCGCCAATGTGGTGACCACATATGCCTCCATGTATCTCTGCCAATAGCTTTTGTCCATCTTCCCGGTGAATACACTTCAATTTCACACCGTTGAGTCTTCTTCTGTACAGTGTGTTGTCGATAAACTGGTACATACTTGACTGCCGGGCTACTCTTTCCGCTTCTTCTTGCTCTTCGGGAAGTTCTCCTGTCTGAAGGAAACGGACAATCTGTTGTGCCCATGCTGGAGCTTGCGGCTCGACAACAAGGACTAAAGGCACATATGCTGCTGCGGGAACATCCGCTTCTACGGCGAGAACCTGCGGCTCAGCCGGAGCTTGATGTTCCCCGGCAAGCTTGCCGGAGCAAAACTTGTCGGGAGCGTCTGCTTCAACAGAACAAACCCTAGGGCTTGCCGGAGCAGACTGCTCCTCAACACCTTTGGTGTTGATCTTGGGGACCTTCTTGGCGGCGGCTTCGGGGAGCTCTGCCGGAAAATAGTCACCAGAAATCAACTTCCTCTTCTTGCTCTGTCCAGTTGATGGTGTTACAGACGGTTGAGTCAGTTTGAGCACAAAGATCCCTGGTTCCACAGGTAACTTAAGTGCGGCGCACTTTGACAGGCCATCGGCAATGTCGTTCTGAGCTCTTGGAACATGTTCCATCTGTAGGCCGTCAAAGTGCTCTTCTAACTTTCTCACTTCGTCAACGTAGGCTTCCATCAACGGACTCTGATAATTCTTGTTCACTTGGCGGACGACAAGCTGCGAGTCACCCCTGACAATGAGCTTCTTGATCCCAAGGTCTGCTGCGATCCTGAGACCGGCAAGCAAACCTTCATACTCTGCGGTATTGTTTGTTGCTTGCTCCTTGGGAAAGTGCATCTGGACTACGTACTTGAGGTGCTCTCCAGTGGGTGCGACAAGTAGCACGCCCGCACCGGCGCCTTGCAGCGAGCAGGCACCATCAAAGTACATCAGCCATTCTTTGCCTGCTTCCTTGACGGGGATGCTCGTTTCTGGAATTTCTTCATCTGGTGTTGGCGTCCACTCTGCTATGAATTCTGCCAATGCTCTGCTCTGGATAGTTGAAGTGCTCTCAAACTTGAGGCCAAAGCTTGACAGTTCCAGTGCCCACTCGACAATCCTGCCTGTTGCTTCTGGATTCTGCAGTATCCTCTTCAGCGGAAAACGAGTGACAACTGTGATCTCATGTGCTTGGAAGTAATGGCGCAGCTTTCTCGAGGCCATGAGAAGGCCGAAAAGCAATTTCTGCACACCAGAGTACCTCGACCTAGCCCCCTGCAGAAGGGAACTGACAAAGTAAACTGGGCGCTGCACCATTTTCTTCTGTATCTCCTCATGCGCCTGCGCAGATCCATCTTTGTCGGGACCAGAGCTTGTCGGTGAAGCCCCCTGCTTGTCGCTGGATGCATCTGCCGTGGTTGCTGGCTCATCATCCGCCTCCCTCTCCGCTACTAACGCAGCACTAACCACTTGATTGGTTACCGCTATATACAGCAGCAACTTCTCTTGTGGCTTAGGTGCGACAAGTGTTGGAGTGGAGGACAGGTATCTCTTCAAGTCCTGCAGCGCAGCCTCCGCTTCCGGAGTCCATTTCATTGGAACTGCCTTTTTCAATATTTTGAAAAACGGCAGGGCGCTCTCAGCAGACTTAGAGATAAACCTGTTGAGAGCCGCCACGCAACCGGCAAGCCTTCGTACATCCTTGACGCGCTTTGGTGCTTCAATCTGCTCAATGGCCTTGATCTTGTCGAGATTGGCTTCAATTCCCCACTGAGACACGAAGAACCCGAGAAGCTTGCCGGAGGGGACTCCAAACACTCACTTCTCGGGGTTATGCTTGAGGTTGATCTTGCGCAGATTTGCAAAGGTTTCGTCTAAATCTTGAATCAGAGTTGCCTTGTCCTTGCTCTTGACCACTATGTCATCCATGTAGGCTTCCACATTTCTGTGCATTTGTGGTTCAAAAGCGTGATGGACTACCCTTGCAAATGTTGAACCAGCATTCTTTAATCCGAAAGGCATCCGTACGAAACAGTATGTGCCACATGGAGTGATGAATGCAGTCTTCTCCTCATCCTCTTCTGCCATGAAGATCTGATGATATCCTGAGTATGCGTCAAGAAATGAAAGCAAGTCACATCCGGCCGTGGAGTCAACAATCTGGTCAATGCGCGGCAAGGGAAATGGGTCTTTGGGACAAGCTTTATTAACATCGGTAAAGTCGATACAAAGCCTCCATTTCCCGTTTCCCTTACGCATGACTACAGGATTGGCCAACCACGTAGGATGGAGCACTCCTCTGACAAGTCCTGCTGCTTCCAGTTTCTTGATTTCATCTACGATGAATTCTTGGCGCTCCACTGCTTGTTTCCTGACCTTCTGCTTGACGGGCCGCGCATGAGGACAGACGGCAAGATGGTGCTCGATTACTTTCCTGGGAACACCGGGGATGTCAGACGGTTGCCACGCAAACACGTCGACGTTCGCCCGCAGGAAAGCAACGAGCGCGCTTTCCTATTTAGGGTCGAGAGTGGCACTGATGGTGAAGGTACCACCAGTGCCGTCCTCCTTGGCGGACACCTTCTTGGTCTCTGGCGGAGCTGCCATTGTCTTCTTACACTTGCCGGTGGAGCTCGATGGTGCGTCCTCGACGGTAGCGCAGCACTCCGAAGAGGTGCGCTTGCCGGAGTGGGCATCAGAACTCTTGCCGGACTTGGTCTTCTTCTTCCCCCGGGAGCTTCAGCGGCAAGTGACTTGCGATCTGCTGCGGCTGCTGCTTCCCGGTAGATCTTGTCGGCGCAGATAAGAGCATCCTTCTTGTCGCCAGGGACAGAGATGACACTTATCGGGCCTGGCATCTTCAGCATGTTGTATGCATAGTGAGAGGCTGCCATGAATTTGGCGAGTGCTGGACGGCCAAGTATCCCATTATAAGGCAACGGAAAGTAAGCAACGTCAAAAGTGACCCTCTCAGTCCTGAAGTTCAACTCGCTGCCAAATGTCACCGGCAACGTGATCTTTCCCTTCGGCTTGCTCCTTCCCGGATTGATTCCTTGGAATGTGCCGGTCTCTTCGAGCTCGCTGTCAGGGATCTGGAGTTTCTGGAGTACCGCGAAGGAGATTAGGTTCAAGCCGGCCCCGCCGTCAACTAGCATCTTAGTGACCTTGAGGTTGCGGATAGTTGGTGAAACCAACATCGGCAAGCACCCGACCGCAGCTATGCGATCAGGGTGGTCCTCAATATCAAAGATGATAGGCGTGCTGGACCATTTCAGAGGCTTGCGTGACTCGACGGGTGGTTTTGCCGCATTGACTTCCCGCACCCACTGCTTGAGCTGGTGGTGTGAAGTATGCAGAGAAGCACCGCCGTCAACGCACGGGACCTCTATGGCTTTCTGGAACTCCTGCTCATCAGTGTCGTCATCATCCATATCTTCATCGTCGTCGTCATCTTCATCCTTGTCGCAGCCGCGGGGAGGTCTGTCTCCTTGCCGCTGCTTGGCCTTGCCGCGGCGTCCTCCTCGGCCGGGACGTTTCTTGCCGGATCCTCCAGCATCTTCTTGGGCCTTCTCCTTGTCGCATCGCTCGTATTCAGCCTTTTGCTGCTCGACAAGCTGCTCGACCTTCTTGCAGCTCTGGAGGTCATGGCCCTTGGTGCGGTGGATCTTGCAGTACTGCTTGTTGGTGCCGTCCTGCTTGTCGGCGACTGCCACAGCCTGGCAGTTGGTGCCCACGGCAATCTCCTCGCCGGAGCTACCAGCCTTGGCTTTCTTGGCGCCACCTCCGTTGCCGGACTGCTCAACGACTATCACATCTTTTCCTTTCTTCTTCCTGTTGTTCCGCCGCCGGTTTCTCTTTGCCGGGGCAGCATCCTCACTATCAGATCCTCCTGCTCCTGTATTCTCTCCGGGGAGTTTCCTCCCTTCCTCAGCACGTGCACACTTGTCGGCCAGGGCATATAGCTCACTGACGTCTCTGATCTTGCACATCACCATCTCCTCCCGCATCCTGCGGTTCCGCACGTTCTGATGGAACACGCTGATGACCACGGCAGGGTGGACATCTGGGATGTTGTGCTGTACACAGCTGAATCTCTGAATGAACTTGCGCAGGGACTCTCCTTCCTTCTGGGCGAGCAGATGAAGGTCGCTCTCTTGGCCATGAGGCTTGTGGCCGCCTGTAAAGGCGTCGACAAACTGATGGCATAGATCTGCCCAGGAGGATATGGAGTTGTCCGGCAAGTGCATGAGCCAGGACCTGACATTGGGCTTGAGCACCAGCGGGAAGTAGTTGGCAAGGATCTTGTCGTCTCGCCCCCCAGCAGCTTGCACCGCAATGGTGTAGATGCTGAGGAACTCCGACGGATGCGACTTGCCGTCGTACTTGTACCATACGTCTGGCTTGAAATTCTTCGTACTGGGCCACTGGACTTGCCGCAGCTCACGAGTGAACGCAGGGCAACCTACCACGTACGGCAAGTCGCCTGGTTCCCCTGGCGCATGCATGTCGACAGAGGGCCCAGCGCGCTGGTCTGATTGACGTCGCGCTTCTCTTCGACGCTCGATGTGAGTACGAGCGTCTTCTTGCTGTCGTTCGTGAAGAACTTGGCGCTGATCGCGACGAGCTCGTGGATCTGATGACGCGGTGGAGTCGTTGTCGAGGTTGACCCAGCGAGTCGGCGATCTTGGCCTTCGCGGTGGACAGTGCACGGTGGTTGCACCCCCACCGGTTTTGTCGCCATCGGCTCGTGCCTGGCAGTCTTGCCGCGGCTGCGATGCATTCGGCTGCCGTGGAGTGTCGCCGTTGGCGAAGCCGATGAGACTCTGAATGGTGGCCCTCCATTCGTCGATCTTGTCCGCCGTTGGAGGGTAATCCAGGAGCAGTTGAGCTCGTGCCAGAGCTTCTGCTGGAGTGGAGGGTGGCAGTGGCGAACGGTGCGAGGAGCGGGATATGCTCGGACTTCTAACTATGTTAGAAGGAGTAGCATCCCGTCCAGGCAACCGTGTCTTGCTCGTTCCAGCATGTTGGCGCGCATCCTGGTCTTGAACATCTCGAGATCCACCAGCTCGATCTCGGTCCAACGAACGTATGGTACCACAAGTACCATGATGTTGTTGGTCCCGCACCTCCTGAGATGGGCGCGGTGCATGTACGGACACGAGGTCTGTGCTGCCTTGTCCTTGGACCTGGCAGCACCGTGAGCTCCCTCGTCGACGCCCGTTCTTCCACCGGCATCTACCCCACCACCCGTTTGCTCTGGCGGCGGTGGGATCGACGTGGACGGAGCAGCCACCTCCGAAGCCTTCTTCTTCGGTGGCATGTCGATGAAGATGATGAAGATCTGGCTCGCGTGAACGTCGGATCAGGTTCACACAATCTCGACGCCCCCTACCTGGTGCGCCATAGATGTCGTGGGAACGAACACCTATGGGGCCGGCGGACCGGGCCCCTTTCGGTTCAGCAGGGGGCGGAGATCGCACGAAGAGCAGATCGAGGCGAAGCACACGAGTGATTTACCCAGCTTCGGAGCTCTCCGGAGAGATAATACTCCTACTGCTGCATGTCTGATTTGTATTGTGTTCTTGCTCGGGAGCGCTGAGTGCTACAGTACACTCTAGCTGCTAACGAGACCGAGCGTGAGTGTTTTCTTGCTTCGAACCCCCCTCTACGTTGCGCATGGGCCTCCTTTTATACGCTCAAGGGGTCACCGATAGGTGGCAACGTAGGCAAGGGCAAAAATGGAAAAGGAGTTGCAGTTGGTACAACTACCTCTACAGTGTATCATACCTAACCCTGACGGCAGGGGACAAAGGCATTAAATGCCCGTCTATGTCGCCCAAACAGTGCAAAAAGGGACCGTCAGGGACGCCACCACTTGCCACGATGGCTATCTTGTCAGCGTCACTTGCCACCTCGCACCGCTGGCTGCACAGCCTCTTGCCACGCGCACCTGGGAAGGTCCTAGGGCGACATGTTGGTGGATGTGCTGGATCACGGGTACAGAGTGGTAGCTTGCCGCGGCAAGCGCCTTGCCGCGGTCGTTGTCTTGTCGCGTTCGGAGGCTTGTCGCTCACCGGGCCTTGCCGGGACGCGTGGCGCGTCGCGGCAAGTTCCTTGAAATGCCTTGGTTGGCCTTCCCGGCAAGCTCCTCTTGCCGGGGTCTTGTCTCCTTGGCTTAAACACTTTGTTCTTGAATGGCTCCAAAGGAACCACAGAGGACCTTGGCGGTCGCCCGGCAAGCCTTGTCGCGGGGTGCTGCGACTGCCCGTGCACAAGTTCGGGATACTAGGGTACCCCTACTCTAGTAGTTTCCTGGCTTCGAACCCCCCTCTACGTTGCGCATGGGCCTCCTTTTATACGCTCAAGGGGTCACCGACAGGTGGCAACGTAGGCCAGGGCAAAAATGGAAAAGGAGTTGCGGTTGGTACAACTACCTCTACAGTGTATCATACCTAACCCTGACGGCAGGGGACAAAGGCATTCAATGCCCGTCTGTGTCGCCCAAACAGTGGAAAAAGGGACCGTCAGTGTAACGCCCCGGATTCGATGCGCCAGGTGTCCGCCAGTTATTCGCCATCGTTGCCATGTCATTTGCTTGCGTGTTGCATTTTATCATGTCATCATATGCTTTTCATATCATGTCATCATGTGCATTTCATTTTGCATTCGTGTTCGTCTCATGCATCCGAGCATTTTCCCCGTTGTCCGTTTTGCAATCCGGCACTCCTATGTCCTCCGGCGTTCCCCTTTTGCCTCTTTTCATGTGCGGGTGTTAAACGTTCTCAGAATGGCACTAAGTTTGCCAAGCGGCCTTGGTATAGCACCGGTAGACCGCCTGTCAAGTTTCGTGTCATTTGGAGCCCGTTTGATACTCCAACGGTTAACCGGGTAACCGTAAAGCCCTCTTTTGTTGCAGCCCAACACCCCCTCCAAAGTGGCCAAAAACCCATCTAACTCCCCTCCATGCTCTCGGTCGTTCGATCACGATCGCGTGGCCGAAAACCGCTCCTCATTTGGACTCTCCTAGCTCCCTCTAGCTACAAATATGCCCTCCCCTTCCATTTTTCGCGGATTAATGTTAACACGTCCAGCCGCCGTCCCGCGCCCAATCCGAAGCTGCCGTGTGGCCTCCCGCCGCCGTCCACCGCCGCGGCCCGCCCAGGCCCGCGCGGCGCCCGTCCGCCCGCGCTCCCGCTCCCGTCGCGCCTCAGGTCGCCGCCCGCCGAGCGCGTCCGCCGCCGGCCGCCACGGGCGCCGCCCCGCGCCCCCGCGCCGCGCCCCCCAGCCCCGCGGCCCAGCCGCTCGCTGCCCGCCGCGACTCCCGCCGGCGCCGGGCTCTGCCCCTGGCCGCTCGCCCCAGCTCCGGCGACCGGAGCTCCTCCGCGCCGCCAGCCCGGAGCGCCGCCGCCGGCTCCCTTCGCCGCAGATCCGGCGAACCACCGCTCGGATCCGGCCGGCCCCGACTCCCTCTGGCCGTCCCCGCCTTCTCCGGCCACCCCACGACCTTCTCCGGCGACGAACTCCGGCGGCCTCGAAATCCAGCCCTAAGGTTGACCCCCCCCCCCCCCCGATTTGACTGTCCCGTATTTTTCTACATAATCATGCTATGTTTGACATGTCACATCTCTGCATCCGTAGCTCCGTTTCGTGCGTATAATATGTCAAATTGTTCGTCTAAAGGAGTAATTCATTTCATTCCATTGCATCATTTTCATTTGAGCTCATCTTGATGCCCGAAATGCTGTTGGAAGAGTGCATGTTGATGTTAATCTGCTGAAACTGTTATAACTTGCTCATTTGTCATTTTTGCCATGATTGATGTGTGCATCCTATGAGGTTGATGTCTACATGTATGTTGATCTATGCCATGCCATATTTCCAGTGGTACCAACCATGTATTTTTGTGAGTTGTGTGCTGAGTGTATCAAGCTTGCTAAGTAGGGTAGTTGTGGTTGCTGTTTTCCTGACAGATTCTGTAATATTTTGTTGCTATGTTAACATGCTTCTACTAATCATTCTATGCATAATCTGGAGATGTCCTATAAACATGTTTTGATCTACATGTCATGCTTTATTCATTCATGCCCTTGGTTGCATTTATAGCTTGCTGTAGATTATTCATATGTTGCTCCAAAGTTGCTTGATAATGTTGCTGTCAACCTGTTAACATTAAGTTCACTTGTTCCCATGTGTTTTCCTAGTGATCCATGCACCCTATAACCTTGTTCTTGCCATGTATAGCTTAACAAACATGTCTTCTTACTGTTCGTTGCCTTTCCATGCCATGTATTGCTCTGTGGTGAGTGGTTCAAGCTCACGAACATGCCTACTTATTGTTGTTCCTGCCATGTTTAAATCTGTAATATAACTTGCCATGTTTACATGGGTGCCATCATATTTTCTATGCCTTTTTGGCTCATGGTCAATAAGGGACTTTTGATCTATGATATTAGTAGATTCATGCCATGCCTTTGTTTTCCATGTTAAGTTCTTGTAGCATGTTGTTTGATAGCTCTAAACATTGCAACCTGATGTTATTTCTGCTGAAGTCTGAAACTGTTATAATTTGCAATCTTCCCATGTCCTTTTGAGTATGTTCTAGTTGTTTATGGAGATAGCTCAGTGTTCATGTTTCGTTATGCTTTAACTATACTTCATGCCCATGCCTTTTGTTATTATGTTGGGATGCTGTAGCATATTGTTTTGATGCTTGCAATATGCCTAGTTGCTGTTATGGACAGATTGTTGCTATGACTTGTATAGTGTGTGTGTGTTGCACCGTTGCTCCGTTTTGAGTGTGCTCTATATGAAACTTGCTTGATTTTGCATGTAGCTTCATATTATCATGTTGCATCCTTGTTTTGAGGTGTTTGCTTGATGTTTGGGTGCATTTTGCATCAATGCCATGTTTAACTTGTTTTGCTCATATCTTCTATGCCGTAGCTCCGAATCTAATGAACTTTATATGTAACTTGACTAGAATTTTGTGTAGATCATCTTGGTGCATATTAACTTGCTGTTTAACAACTTGAACATAAGGTTTATTCAGTTCTGGACCAATTTCTAAATATGCATATGAGGACTTCCCGGAATTGTTATATGTTGTTTCCGGCCTCATTTAAACTTGCTTTGATGTGTTGTTCTTGTTTGCATCATCTCTTGCCATGAGTAACTTCATGTACCCTTGTCATGCATCATGCTTATTGTGCATCATCTCTTGTTCATGTGTGGTGTGTTTACCTATGTTGTGTGCTTCTTCTCGATAGTTGCCGTTTTGTTGCGATCGCGAGGATTCGTTCGTCTACGCTTGGTTCGTCTTCGTGGCTTCATCTTCTTCATGGACTCGTTCTTCTTCCTTGCGGTATTTCAGGCAAGATGACCACTACCCTGGATCTCACTACTATCATTGCTATGCTAGTTGCTTCGTTCCATCGCTATGCTGCGTTACCTATCATTTGCTCTTCAAGCCTCCCAAATTGCCATGAACCTCTAACCTTTGACACCATTCCTAGCAAACCGTTGCTTGGCTATGTTACCGCTTTTGCTCAGCCCCTCTTATAGCGTTGCTAGTTGCAGGTGAAGTTGAAGATTTTCTCCATGGTGGACAGGGTTATGTTGGGATATCACAATATCTCTTATATTATTAATGCATCTATATACTTGGTAAAGGGTGGAAGGCTCAGCCTTATGCCTGGTGTTTTGTTCCACTCTTGCCACCCTAGTTTCCGTCATACCGGTGTTATGTTCCCGGATTTTGCGTTCCTAACGCGGTCGGGTGATTTATGGGACCCCCCTGACAGTTCGCTTTGAATAAAACTTGTCCAGCAAGGCCCAACCTTGGTTTTACCATTTGCCTCACCACCACCTACCTTTCCCTTGGGAGTAATTAACCCAAGGGTCATCTTTATTTTAGCCCCCCCCCCCCGGGCCAGTGCTTGTCTAAGTGCTGGTCCGAAATGAGCAACCTGCGGGGCCACCTCGGGGAAACTCGAAGTCTGGTTTTACTCGTAGCTTGACTTATCCGGTGTTGCCCTGAGAACGAGATATGTGCAGCTCCTATCGGGATTGTCGGCGCATCGGGCGGCTTTGCTGGTTTTGTTTTACCATTGTCGAAATGTCTTGTAAACCGGGATTCCGAGACTGATCGGGTCTTCCTGGGAGAATGTCTATTCCTTCGTTGATCACGAGAGCTTGTCATGGGCTAAGTTGGGACACCCCTGCAGGGTATAAACTTTCGAGAGCCGTGCTCGCGGTTATGTGGCAGATGGGAATTTGTTAATGTCCGGTTGTAGATAACTTGACACCTGATCCGAATTAAAACGCATCAACCGCGTGTGTAGCCGTGATGGTCTCTTCTCGGCGGAGTCCGGGAAGTGAACACGGTTTCTGTGTTATGTTTGACGTAAGTAGGAGTTCAGGATCACTTCTTGATCATTACTAGTTGACGACCGTTCCTTTGCTTCTCTTCTCGCTCTCATTTGCGTTTGTTAGCCACCATATATGCTTAGTCGCTGCTGCAACCTCACCACTTTACCCCTTCCTTTCCCATTTAAGCTTTGCTAGTCTTGAGACCCATGGTAATGGGATTGCTGAGTCCTCGTGGCTCACAAATTACTACAACAACAGTTGCAGGTGCAGGTTATGCGATGATCCTGACGCGAGAGCGATGCTTGCTTGTTTTGGAGTTCTTCTTCTGCTTCTTCTTCGATCAGGGGATAGGTTCCAGGTCGGCAGCCTGGGCTAGCAGGGTGGATATTGTTTGAGTTTCTGTTTATGATTCATCCATAGTCAGATGTTGTTCTTGTATGTTGTATTGTTGTATTCATGTGGCATTGTATGCCTTATGTATGTATCCCCATCTATTATGTAATGTTGATGTAATGATATCCACCTTGCAAAAGCGTTCCAATATGCGGGTCTATCCTTGGTGGGACCTTCGAGTTCCTTTTGGATAGGGTCGCATATTGGGCGTGACAAGTTGGTATCAGAGCCTCCGACCTTAGGAGCCCCCCTTGATCGATCGTGTAGTTTGGCCGTTGTTGATTCTAGAAGAAAACTGTTTTTCGGAGTCTAGTTATATCGGAGAGTAGGAATTCTTTTTACTCCTCAGCCCCTTCGTCGCTCTGGTAAGGAATCTTGACATAGTTGTTTTGAACTACTTCTCTTCCCTTTCAAATTTTTCTTTAGGTTCACGCAGTTTGGTTTTTCTGGTAGTTGTTCCTCAGCTCTTTTTATCCGGTGCATTTCTCGTCAAGTTGACTTGAGCCTCTTCTTCTTTGACAAGTTCAATCCTCAGTTGTCTTCTTTTCCCACCCACCCACCCTTTTTCTCCTTGGCACCGGAGTCCGTAATCGAGTATCCTTCCAACTCGTGCGAAGTCTTTGCTCTCTTTCCTCAATGATTTCAACTGGTGTTTTCTCTTCAATATATTCATAGGTTCCCCCTTCCAAGTTGTCTTTGTTTTTTCCCGCCCTCCCACCCTTTTTCTTCCCGGAGTGTGACTCTCTCTCGGCCATCTATTCCATTCGCGTGGAGCCTCTTCAGTCTTCATCAATTATTTCAACCGGTGATTTCTCGTCTCGTTCGTCATCCTTCATCCTTTTTCTTTTCCGATGGATTCAATTCAAGTTTTTTTTCGGGTGATTACATTCTTTTCCTTCGATCAAGCATTTTTCCTTGCTCGTTCGCCTTTCGTCAGTTTATCCTTCCGGAATGCTCATGACACCTCAAGAGATTCGTCTGTGTTCGAATTAATTCGAGGTTTTCACCTCATTCAAATATTTCAATTGTTCCGGTGCATCATCTGTCTATTCAACATCCCTTTCCAACGGTGTTATCTTTTCAGTGGGCCCTAACCCACAGGTCTTTTCCCAGGATCTTACCTGACTCTTCTAATTCCCCAGAGTTATTCTCAATTCTTTTCAAGTGTGACGTAAGAATGGATTCCATCAGTCACATGCCTTTTCCAAGATCGATTTCAAATCATTTCATTGTTGGCTCAACCTCTTCGCTTTTCATTCTCCCGGAGTATCTCAGTAATTTTTGGTGGTGTTTCTCGTCATCATTTGAAGTTTGAAGAAGAGTTTTTCCTCTAAATCTTGTCCATTCTCTCGAAGATTCGTGGTTCTAGCTTCTTGTTAGCCTCTCGAATTATTCCATTTGTCAGTTATTCTTTCTTATCCATCCGGGGACTTCAGGAGTTGTTTTCCCATTTCTTTTCACCGGAGGCCATCATTCCTGTTAGCGTTCCCTATTTATCCCGGTGCTTCGTTCAAGCATTCTTTAATCAGCTCATGATCTCTTTGTTCTTTTGCATCTAAATCCCCTCGAAAATATCGGTTCTTCTAATTCTTCCCGGTGATTCATTCTCTTTCATCAGTCATTTTGTATTCTTACGGTGGTTCGCTCAAGATAATTTTCCTTGATTATCATTTTAATTCATTCGTTCTTTCAATCCTACCGGTGGTTCATGAAGACTTTTTGAAGTTTGTGTTATGTCACTTCTCAATCCTTTTTCAAGAAGAATAAGTAATATGCAAAATCCATTGCTTGTCAACAATTTAATTTGATGAGGGATAAGCATACAATAAATCTTATTCTTATTTCATCCAAGTGAGTAATCCCTTCCATCAGAGTTTGTTCTTGATGAATAAATTCTAGTTCCAAGTGTTTTCATCTTTTCTTTTCCGAAGTTCAATTTCCTCGGCCATCTCGTCGGTACATTCATCAGAATCATCTCAAGGCTCATCTTATTCTTTCATCCTTCATTCTATCTCATCATCCTTTTGTTACCGGAGTTCTTCACGGTGGTTCTTCATGATTTAATTCATTCTTCAAGAGTTCATCAAGTATCATTCCATCCTCTCAAGCTCGTGTTCTATTCTTCCATGTTTCAGCCGAAGTGCTGCCTAAATCCTTTCAGTCTTATCCGTTTCTTTTCTCATTCTAACCACTCCGGTTAGAACGAGTGATGTCATAGTCTATCTAATTTTGTGAGTTTTCGGTTCTCGTCATTCTCATCGTTTCTCTCTTCTTCTCGAGTGCTCTTGATTCCTTGCTTCTTCTCTTGAGTTCTTGTTTCATCTCATTCCTTTTTCCCTTCCGTCTCGGTCCTAAGATCTCGGGACGAGATCTCTTGTTAGTGGAGGAGTGTTGTAACGCCCCGGATTCGATGCGCCAGGTGTCCGCCAGTTATTCGCCGTCGTTGCCATGTCATTTGCTTGCGTGTTGCATTTTATCATGTCATCATATGCATTTCATATCATGTCATCATGTGCATTTCATTTCGCATTCGTGGTTGTCTCATGCATCCGAGCATTTTCCCCGTTGTCCGTTTTGCAATCCGGCACTCCTATGTCCTCCGGCGTTCCCCTTTTGCCTCTTTTCGTGTGCGGGTGTTAAACATTCTCGGAATGGCCCGAGGTTTGCCAAGCGGCCTTGGTATAGCACCCGTAGACCGCCTGTAAAGTTTCGTGTCATTTGGAGCCCGTTTGATACTCCAACGGTTAACCGGGTAACCATAAAGCCCTCTTTTTTTGCAGCCCAACACCCCCTCCAAAGTGGCCCAAAACTCATCTAACTCCCCTCCATGCTCTCGGTCGTTCGATCACGATCGCGTGGCTGAAAACCGCTCCTCATTTGGACTCTCCTAGCTCCCTCTACCTATAAATATGCCCTCCCCTTCCATTTTTCGCAGATGAAACCTAGCAACTCCCCCTCCGCGCAGCCGGACATGTCCGCCGACGGCCGGACACGTCCAGCCGCCGTCCCGCACCCAATCCGAAGCTGTCGCATGGCCTCCCGCCGCCGTCCGCCGCCACGGCCCGCCGGGCCCAGGCGCGGCCGGCCCAGGCCCGCGCGGCGCCAGTCCGCCCGCGCCTCCCGCTCCCGCTCGCCGCCTCCGGCCGCCGCCCCGCCGAGCGCCTCCGCCGCCGGCCGCCTCGGGCGCCGCCCCGCGCCCCCGTGCGCCGCCGCTTCCAGCCCCGCGGCCCAGCCGCTCACCGCCCGCCGCGACTCCGACCGGCAGCCGGGCTCTGCCCCTGGCCGCTCGCCCTAGCTTCGGCGACCGGTGCTCCTCCGCGCCGCCAGCCTGGAGCGCCGCCACCGGCTCCCTTCGCCGCGGATCCGGCGAGCCACCGCCCGGATCCGGCCGGCCCCGACTCCCTACGGCCGTCCCCGTCTTCTCCGGCCACCCCGCGACCTTCTCCGGCGACGATCTCCGGCGGCCTCGAAATCCAGCCCTAAGGTTCACCCCCCCCCCCGATTTGACTAAGTCCCGTATTTTTCTACATAATCATGCTATGTTTGACATGTCACATCTCTGCATCCGTAGCTCCGTTTCATGCGTATAATATGTCAAATTGTTCGCCTCAACGAGTACTTAATTTCATTCCATTGCATCATTTTCCTTTGATCTCATCTTGATGCCCGAAATGTTGTTGGAAGAGTGCATGTTGATGTTAATCTACTGAAACTGTTATAACTTGCTCATTTGTCATTTTTGCCATGATTGATGTGTGCATCCTATGAGGTTGATGTCTACATGTATGTTGATCTATGCCATGCCATCTTTCCAGTGGTACCAACCATGTATTTTTGTGAGTTGTGTGCTGAGTGTATCAAGCTTGCTAAGTAGGGTAGTTGCTGTTGCTGTTTTCCTGACAGATTCTGTAATATTTTGTTGCTATGTTAACATGCTTCTACTAATCATTCTATGCATAATCTGGAGATGTCCTATAAACATGTTTTGATCTACATGTCATGCTATATTCATTCATGCCCTTGGTTGCATTTATAGCTTGCTGTAGATTGTTCATATCTTGCTCCAAAGTTGCTTGATAATGTTGTTGTCAACCTGTTAACATTAAGTTCACTTGTTCCCATGTGTTTTCCTAGTGATCCATGCACCCTATGACCTTGTTCTTGCCATGTATAGCTTCACAAACATGTCTTCTTACTGTTGGTTGCCTTGCCATGCCATGTATTGCTCTGTGGTGAGTGGTTCAAGCTCACGAACATGCCTACTTATTGTTGTTCCTGCCATGTTTAAATCTGTAATATAATTTGCCATGTTTACATGGGTGCCATCATATTTTTTATGCCTTTTTGGCTCATGGTCAGTAAGGGACTTTTGATCTATGATATTAGTAGATTCATGCCATGCCTTTGTTTGCCATGTTAAGTTCCTGTAGCATGTTATTTGATAGCTCTAAACATTGCAACCTGATGTTATTTCTGCTAAAGTCTGAAACTGTTATAATTTGCAATCTTCCCATGTCCTTTTGAGCATGTTCTAGTTGTTTCTGGAGATAGCTCAGTGTTCATGTTTTGTTATGCTTTACCTGTACTTCATTCCCATGCCTTTTGTTATTATGTTGGGATGTTGTAGCATATTGTTTTGATGCTTGCAATATGCCTAGTTGCTGTTATGGACAGATTGTTGCTATGACTTGTATAGTGTGTGTGTTGCACCGTTGCTCCGTTTTGAGTGTGCTCTATGTGAAACTTGCTTGATTTTGCATGTAGCTTCATATTATCATGTTGCATCCTTGTTTTGAGGTGTTTGCTTGATGTTTGGGTGCATTTTGCATCAATGCCATGTTTAACTTGTTTTGCTCATATCTTCTAGGCCGTAGCTCCGAATCTAATGAACTTTATATGTAACTTGACTAGAATTTCATGTAGATCATCTGGGTGCATCTTAACTTGCTGTTTAACAACTTGAACATAAGGTTTATTCAATTCTAGACCAATTTCGAAATATGCATATGAGGACTTCCCGAAATTGTTATATGTTGTTTCTGGCCTCATTTAAACTTGCTTTGATGTGTTGTTCTTGTTTGCATCATCTCTTGCCATGAGTAGCTTCATGTAGCCTTGTCATGCATCATGCTTGTTGTGCATCATGTCTTATTCATGTGTGGTGTGTTTACCTATGTTGTGTGCTTCTTCTCGATAGTTGCCGTTTTGTTGCGATCGTGAGGATTCGTTCGTCTACGCTTGGTTCGTCTTCGTGGCTTCATCTTCTTCATGGACTTGTTCTTCTTCCTTGCGGGATTTCTGGCAAGATGACCGCTACCCTGGATCTCACTACTATCATTGCTATGCTAGTTGCTTCGTTCCATCGCTATGCTGCGTTACCTATCATTTGCTCTTCAAGCCTCCCAAATTGCCATGAACCTCTAACCTTTGACACCATTCCTAGCAAACCGTTGCTTGGCTATGTTACCGCTTTTGCTCAGCCCCTCTTATAGCGTTGCTAGTTGCAGGTGAAGTTGAAGATTTTCTCCATGGTGGACAGGGTTATGTTGGGATATCACAATATCTCTTATATTATTAATGCATCTATATACTTGGTAAAGGGTGGAAGGCTCGGCCTTATGCCTGGTGTTTTGTTCCACTCTTGCCGCCCTAGTTTCCGTCATACCGGTGTTATGTTCCCGGATTTTGCGTTCCTAACGCGGTCGGGTGATTTATGGGACCCCCCTGACAGTTCGCTTTGAATAAAACTTGTCTAGCAAGGCCCAACCTTGGTTTTACCATTTGCCTCACCACCACCTACCTTTCCCTTGGGAGTAATTAACCCAAGGGTCATCTTTATTTTAGCCCCCCCCCCCCGGGCCAGTGCTTGTCTAAGTGTTGGTCCGAAACGAGCAACCTGCAGGGCCACCTCGGGGAAACTCGAAGTCTGGTTTTACTTGTAGCTTGACTTATCCGGTGTTGCCCTGAGAACGAGATATGTGCAGCTCCTATCGGGATTGTCGGCGCATCGGGCGGCTTTGCTGGTCTTGTTTTACCATTGTCGAAATATCTTGTAAACCGGGATTCTGAGACTGATCGGGTCTTCCTGGGAGAAGGTCTATTCCTTCGTTGATCGCGAGAGCTTGTCATGGGCTAAGTTGGGACACCCCTGCAGGGTATAAACTTTCGAGAGCCGTGCCCGTGGTTATGTGGCAGATGGGAATTTGTTAATGTCCGGTTGTAGATAACTTGACACCTGATCCGAATTAAAACGCATCAACCGCGTGTGTAGCCGTGATGGTCTCTTCTCGGCGGAGTTCGGGAAGTGAACACGGTTTCTGTGTTATGTTTGACGTAAGTAGGAGTTCAGGATCACCTCTTGATCATTACTAGTTGACGACCGTTCCTTTGCTTCTCTTCTCGCTCTCATTTGCGTTTGTTAGCCACCATATATGCTTAGTCACTGCTGCAACCTCACCACTTTACCCCTTCCTTTCCCATTTAAGCTTTGCTAGTCTTGATACCCATGGTAATGGGATTGCTGAGTCCTCGTGGCTCACAGATTACTACAACAACAGTTGCAGGTGCAGGTTATGCGATGATCCTGACGCGAGAGCGATGCTTGCTTGTTTTGGAGTTCTTCTTCTGCTTCTTCTTCGATCAGGGGATAGGTTCCAGGTTGACAGCCTGGGCTAGCAGGGTGGATATTGTTTGAGTTTCTGTTTATGATTCATCCGTAGTTGGATGTTGTTCTTGTATGTAGTATTGTTGTATTCATGTGGCATTGTATGCCTTATGTATGTATCCCCATCTATTATGTAATGTTGATGTATGCGGGTCTATCCTTGGTGGGACCTTCGAGTTCCTTTTGGATAGGGTCGCATATTGGGCGTGACAGTCAGGGACGCCACCGCTTGCACGATGGCTATCTTGTCAGCGTCGCTTGCCACCTCGCACCGCTGGCTGCGCAGCCTCTTGCCACATGCACCTGGAAAGGTCCCAGGGCGACACGTTGGTGGATGTGCTAGAGCGCGGGTACAGAGTGGTAGCTTGCCGCGGCAAGTGCCTTGCCGCGGTCGTTGTCTTGTCGCGTCCGGAGGCTTGTCGCTCACCGGGCCTTGCCGAGACGCGTGGCGCGTCGTGGCAAGTTCCTTGAAATGCCTTGGTTGGCCTTCCCGGCAAGCTCCTCTTGCCGGGGTCTCGTCTCCTTGGCTTAAACACTTTGTTCTTGAATGGCTCCAAAGGAACCACTGAGGACCTTGGCGGTCACCCGGCAAGCCTTGCCGCGGGGTGCTGCGACTGCCCGTGCACAAGTTCGGGATACTAGGGTACCCCTACTCTAGTACACCGACACGGTGGGAGTAGGATTCCCCAGGGCGCGCCATAGTTGAGGGCCGGCCCTCCCCCTCCTCCACTCCTTTATATACGGGGGAGGGGGCACCACATGAACACACAAGTTGATCTATTGATCTCTCCCAGCCGTGTGCGGTGCCCCCCTCCACCATATTCCACCTGGGTCATGTCGTAGCGGTGCTTAGGCGAAGCCCTGCATCTGTAGCAACCTCATCACCATCATCATGCCGTCATGCTGACGGAACTCTCCTGTGAAGCTCTGCTGGATCGGAGTTCGCGGACGTCATCGAGCTGAACGTGTGCTGAACTCGGAGGTGTCGTACGTTCGGTACTTGGATCGGTCGGGTCGTGAAGGCATACGACTACATCAACCGCGTTGTGCTAACGCTTTCGCTTTCGGTCTACGAGGGTACGTGGACTCACTCTCCCCGCTAGTTGCTATGCATCACCATGATCTTGCGTGTGCGTAGATTTTTTTTTGAAATTACTACGTTCCCTAACATACATACCAACAAAAGAAAAAAATTCTATGATTTAAGACATTACTTTTGGGATGATGCACACCTTTATAAAGAAGGAGTAGATGGTGTTATTAGACGTTTTGTACCTGAGCATGAAGAGGAACAGATCCTACGCAAGTGTCACTCCAAGGCATATGGAGGACACCACGCTCGTAAGGTATTGCAATCTGGTTTGTATTGGCCTACTCTTTTCAAAGATGCTCATAAGTTTGTCTTGTCTTGTCATGAACGCCAAATAATTGGTAATATTAGTAGACGTCAGGAAATGCCAATGAACTATTCACTTGTTTTTGAACCATTTGATGTTTGGGGCTTTGATTATATGGGACCCTTTCCTTCCTCCAATGGGTATACACATATTTTAGTTGTTGTTGATTATGTTACTAAGTGGGTAGAACCTATTCCAACTAGTAGTGCTGATCATAACACTTCTATCAAGATGCTTAAAGAAGTTATTTTTCCGAGGTTTGGAGTCCCTAGATATTTAATGACTGATGGTGGTTCACATTTTATTCATGGTGCTTTTCGTAAAATGCTTGCTAAGTATGGTGTTAATCATGGAATTGCATATCCATATCATCCTCAGTCTAGTGGTCAATTAGAATTGAGTAATAGAGAGATTAAATTGATTTTGCAAAAGACTTTTAATAGATCTAGAAAGAATTGGTCCAAGAAACTTGATGATGCATTATGGGCTTATAGAATGCTTATAAAAAATCCTATGGTATGTCTCTGTATAAAATGCTTTATGGAAAAGCATGTCACTTACCTCTTGAACTAGAACATAAGGCATATTTGGCTATTAAAGAGCTCAATTATGATTACAAACTTGCTGGTGAGAAGAGTGAGGGAGTCCTGGGTTAGGGGGTGTCTGGATGACCGGACTATGACCTTTGGCCGGACTCCCGGACTATGAAGATACAAGATTGAAGACTCCGTCCCGTGTCCGGATAGGGACTTTCCTTGGCGAGGAAGGCAAGCTTGGCGATATGATATGAAGATCTCCTCCGATTGTAACCGACTCTGTGTAACCCTAGCCCTCTCCGGTGTCTATATAAACCGGAGAGTTTTAGTCCGTAGGACGAACAACAATCATACCATAGGCTAGCTTCTAGGGTTTAGCCTCTCTGATCTCATGGTAGATCAACTCTTGTAATACCCATACCATCAATATTAATCAAGCAGGAGTAGGGTTTTACCTCCACCGAGAGGGCCCGAACCTGGGTAAAAACATCGTGTCCCTTGTCTCTTGTTACCATCCGCCTAGACGCGCAGTTCGGGACCCCCTACCCGAGATCCGCCGGTTTTGACACCGACATTGGTGCTTTCATTGAGAGTTCCTCTGTGTCATCGCCTTTAGGCCCGTTGGCTTCTTCGATCATCAACCACGACGCGGTCCAGGGCGAGACTTTTCTCCCCGGACAGATCTTCGTATTCGGCGACTTTGCACTGCGGGCCAACTCGTTTGGCCACCTAGAGCAGATCGAAAGCTACGCCCCTGCCCATCAGGTTAGTTTTGGAAGCTTTAACTACAGGGCCGACATTCGCGGGGACTTGATCTTCGACGGATTCGAGCCACGACCGAGCGCGCCGCACTGTCTCGATGGGCATGACCTAGCTCTGCCGCCGGACAGCGCCCAAAGTGCCGCTCAGGAGTCCGCTCCGACCATTAGTTCGGAGCCGACCGCGATAACCAGGGACGGACAATTAGACGCCACCCCAGGAGCCGCAATCTCTACAGTGATAGAGCCGAATACCAGCCTAGTCCTTTGCATGGCCCGTGACTCCAAGGTGCCGGACTCCGTTCCGGACTCCGAATCTTCCGCACCCCTTCCGATCGAACCCGATTGGGCCCCGATCATGGAGTTCACCACCGCGGACGTCTTTCAGCACTCGCCCTTTGGCGATATCCTGAACTCCCTAAAGTCTCTCTCTTTGTCAGGAGAGCCCTGGCCGGATTATGGTCAGCAGGGTTGGGATACGGACGATGAAGAAATTCGAAACCCACCCACCACCCACTTTATAGCCACTGTCGACGATCTAACCGACATGCTCGACTTTGACTCCGAAGACATCGACGGTATGGACGCCGATGAAGGAGACGACCAAGAACCAGCACCTATAGGGAACTGGAAAGCCACCTCGTCATATGACATATACATGGTGGACACCCCCAAAGCAGGGGATGGCGAGGAAAAAACGGAGGATGACCCCTCCAAGAAGCAACCCAAGCGCCAACGTCAGCGGCGCCTCTCTAAATCCTGCCAAAGAAAGAACGGCGAATCCGGCACCGGAGATAAAAACACGTCGGACAGTGCCGAAGATAACCCCCTGCAGCAGGATTCAGTGCAGTAGGACGAAGGAGCCAGCCCTCATGAGAGAGCATCCGACAGAGAGGTCGAGGACGACAACTATATGCCTCCCTCTGAAGATGAGGCAAGCCTCGACGACGATGAACTCGTCATGCCAGAGGATCCCGTCGAACAAGAGCATTTCAAACGCAGGCTTATGGCCAAGGCACGCAGCCTCAAATAAAAACAGCAGCAGCTTAGAGCTGACCAAGACTTGCTAGCCGGCAGATGTACCGAAGTCCTGGCGGCCGAAGAGTATAAACTCGAGCGCCCCTCCAAGAGCTACCCAAAGTGCAGGCTGCTACCCCAACTTGAGGAGGAAGCAACTAGACCTACATTACCAGCATACGACGCACCCGATCGGCCACCCCGTGGCCGCGACAGAGATACCTTCGGGCCCTCAACCCAGGCTGCACCCCAGCACCGCTCAAAACATAACAGAGTATGGGGAGACGCAACAGACCTACGAGAAATAGTGGAGGACAAGGCAAGGCAAACAAGATCGATCTACGGATCGCGTGGGCGCCCCACATCACGTGATGATAACAGTCATAGTGAATATGATAAATACGGCCAGACCGAATGCAACAAACCAAGCTCATCTGAGCTGCGCCACGATATAGCCCAGTACAGGGGCGCCGCACACCCACTATGCTTCACAGATGAAGTAGTGGATCATCAAATCCCTGAGGGTTTCAAGCCCGTAAACATTGAATCATATGACAGCACAACTGATCCCGCGGTATGGGTCGAGGATTACCTCCTTCATATCCACATGGCCCGTGGTGATGATCTACACGCCATCAAATACCTCCCACTCAAGCTTAAAGGACCAGCTCGACATTGGCTTAACAGCCTGCCAGCAGAGTCAATTAGTTGCTGGGAGGACCTGGAATCCGCATTCCTTGACAACTTCCAGGGCACTTACGTGCGACCACCAGACACCGATGACCTAAGCCACATAATCCAGCAGCCAGAGGAATCGGCCAGGCAATTCTGGACACGGTTCCTAACCAAGAAAAATCAAATAGTCGACTATCCGGACGCCGAGGCCCTTGCTGCCTTCAGCCACAACATCCGAGACGAATAGCTTGCCCGGCACCTAGGACAGGAAAAGCCGAAATCTATGGCAGCCCTCACGACACTCATGACCCGCTTCTGTGCGGGCGAAGACAGCTGGCTAGCTCATAGCAATAACATAACCAGGTTCCCTGGTAATTCGGATATCAAGGACAACAATGGCAGGTCACGTCGCAACAAGCACAAGCGCCGCATTAACGGCGACAATACTGAGGATACGGCAGTCAATGCCGGATTCAGGGGCTCTAAACCCGGTCAGCGGAAGAAGCCATTCAAAAGAAACCCTCTGGGCCCATCCAACTTAGACCGGATACTCGACCGCCCGTGCCAGATACACGGCACCCCTGAACAACCAGCCAACCACACCAACAGGGACTGTTGGGTGTTCAAGAAGGCAGGCAAGTTAAGTGCCGAAACCAGAGACAAGGGGCTATGTAGCGATGACGAGGAGGGGCCCCGGCCGCCGAACAACAGAGGACAGAAGGGCTTCCCCCCGCAAGTGCGGATGGTGAACATGATATACGCAACCCACATCCCCAAAAGGGAGCGGTAGCATGCTCTCAAGGACGTCTACGCGTTGGAGCTAGTCGCCCCAAAGTTCAACCCATGGTCCTCCTGCCCGATCACCTTTGATCAACGGGACCACCCCACTAGCATCCGTCACGGCGGATTCGCCGCATTGGTCCTAGACCCAATCATTGATGGATTTTACCTCACTAGAGGCCTCATGGACGGCGGCAGCAGCCTGAACCTGCTTTATCAGGATACAGTGCGAAAAATGGGTATAGATCCCTCACGGATTAAACCCACAAAGGCAACCTTTAAAGGCATCATACCAGGTGTAGAAGCCAGCTGTACGGGCTCGGTTACACTCGAAGTGGTCTTCGGTTCCCCGGAGAATTTCTGAAGCGAAGAGTTAATCTTCGACATAGTCCCATTCCGCAGTGGCTATCACGCCCTGCTCGGACGAACTGCATTTGCAAAATTCAATGCGGTGCCACACTACGCATATCTCAAGCTCAAGATGCCAGGTCCTCGCAGAGTCATCACGGTAAATGGAAACACTGAACGCTCTCTCCGAATGGAGGAGTACACAGCGGCCCTGGCGGCGGAAGTACAGAGCAGCCTCTCAAGGCATCTCCCCAATTCGGGTGTTAAACGTCCGGACAACGTCAAGCGCGCCCGAAGCAACCTCCAACAAAGCCGGCTGGCACGTTCCGAGCAAGCATAGCAGTGCGGCCCCAACCCCAACCCTCGCCAGACGGTGATATCGGTACCACGCGTACATAATTACGCTTTAAAAATACCATGGGCATAAGGGGAGGGGCACAACTACGGCATGCCCAGAATGCGGCTCAACCGCACTAAGGGGCTCCCTATTCGGCCGTTTTCCTTTATATATATATATATATATATATATATATATATATATATATATATATATATATATATATACTTTCAGGACCCCACTACTCAAAGGCCTGTCTGGCAATACACTCGCCGAACACACGATGCAACAGCCAGGGTGAGGACAAGCCGCATCAAATGTCCAGGTGGTCTCTATAATGAGCTTACTACCTATTTTACTTAAAATCCCGCAGCTTGCCCTTGGAGGGGGGCATGTCAAATAATCCAACCCCTTGCTTATCGTACTATTTGTATCGTTCTGCTTTCATAGCAACAATTTTTTCATAATAAACAATACATAGCTTCTATCTATTATTGTATTCCTTTTTATATATATGTTCAGTCATGACATTATGCAACCGTACACTTTGGTACGGACAATACAACAGGGGCTCAAACACCCCATAACATGGTGTGAGAAGACCGAACACTCTTATGAGTGCGGCACCCCGAACTTATAGCACTATATGCATCGGCTCCGAATCATGTCTTTGGTCAATAGTTGGGTTTGCCCGGCTCCCATGTTTTGGTACCTTACGTTCCACAATGTTGGCTAAGGTAGCGCTGGGAGCACTACTGCGATTGTGCCCCAGTTGAGCTGGGTTAACACCTCAGTAGAGAAAGCTAAAACTGACCGTCATGATAGTGCGAGAGACCGGTCGCTGTTCGCCAGGTTTTTTGAGTCCTTAAAGACTTATGCCGCTTAGAGCGAGGAACCGGACTTATCCGGCCTAGGCGTGGATAGTGCCCCGAACTCGGTCTTCCGAATACTAGGGGCTTCGCCGAAATTTAAAATTATAGAATTCTATGGCTAAGTGAGAGTGATAAAGCATTATAAGTCCGACGGCCTGGTTCGTTGTGCTGAGCGCCTCCCTAGATGGACCCAAGAATGGGAACAAGAGTGCTCAGGTTTATCCCGAACACCCCAGCACTCGTGGCATGGGGGTCGAAGCCGACGACTTGCATCTCTCAGATTTGATAAACATCCACACAGAAGGTAATATTTTAAATTAACAAGCGTTGCTTAGCGCATATGTACAAAGTTTTTAGCGTACAGGATAACAAATGCGAGTCTACTCAAAAATTACATCTTTGGAGCACTCTTCCGCTATAAGGCGGGCACCCTTCAGGACGCCCCTATAATACATCTCGGGCGTACGATACTCCTTGCCCGGTGGTGGCGCGTCCGTCAAAAGCTTCTCCGCGTCCAGCTTGCCCCGGTGCACTTTAGCACGGGCAAGGGCCCGACGGGCACCTTCAATACAGACGAAGCGCTTGATGACTTCCATCCACGGACACGCGTCCACCAGCCGCCGCACCAGACCGAAGTAGCTCCCAGGCATGGCCTCTCCAGGGCCACAGCCGAACTATGAGGCCCTTCATGGCCTATTCAGACTCCTTGTGGAGCTCGACCAGCTGCTTCAGCTGGTCGCTCAGGGGCACCGGATGTTCGGCCTCGGCATACTGAGACCAGAACACCTTTTCCGTCGAGCTCCCCTCCTCGGCTCTATAGAACGCGGCAGCATCAGATACACTACAGGGCAGATCGGTGAACGCTCCTGGAGAGCTCCGGATCCGGGTAAGTAACAGATAATTTACTTTTATATTCTTGCTTTGCATAAAGAATGCCTTACCCGCCGCTATCTTCTTCATCGCCTTGATCTCCTGGAGGGCCTTCTGGGCTTCGGCCTTCGCGGTTTTGGCACTCTCAATAGCCAAGGCGAGATCGGACTCTCGAGTCTTCGAGTCACGCTCCAAACTCTCGTGTTTTTCCACGAGATCCTGGAGCTCTTGCCGCACTTCCAACACCCGCGCCTCCTGCTTCTCTCGCTCGGCGCGCTCCAGGGCCGCACTGTTTTCGGCCTTGGAGACCGCCTCCTTCAGGGTCGCCACCTCGGTCGTGGCCCCTGCAACATTTAAGTTGGTCCTTCCATTATTTGCAACCAAGTATCTCTATATACATTTACATACGGTATTACATACCCTCCTTGTCCTCGAGCTGCTTCCTGGCACGGCCGAGCTTGCTCTCGGACCGCTCGAGGCTTCCCTTCAATGCATTGACCTCTGCAGTCAGTGCAGCAGAGGTCAGCAGCGCAGCCTGCATTCCCATATCGACATATTTTTAGTAGACTCCTGCGTATATCTTTTTAGATCCTCAGCTCGGCTTTTCTTTTCCGAACGCCGAACCGAGCATCAGGGGCTACTGTCTATGCGGTAACATTTTTATATGTTTTGAACACATACCTCAAAGCCTATTAATAGACTTGTACAGGCCCCTGTCAGCCCTCTTTTGGCGGACTGAACCTTTTGAATCACCGCACTCATAATAGTGCGGTGTTCCTCGTCGATGGAGGCGCCGTTAAGCGCCTCCAGTAAATTGTCCGACGCCTCCGGATGGACGGAGTTCACCGGCGGCGTAGGCTTGCCCTTCTTATGAAGGCGCCGCCTGTCGGACTGTGGAACCGTTGATGGTTCCGGAGCAGTGTCCGGCCCGGGCCCGGACTTAGATCCCTCCGGGGCTTTGCCCCCTTTGGGCCTGGAGTCCGGGAGGTCGCCTTGGGGCGCCTCCAGGATCACCTCGTCCTGGTTCGGTCCCTTTTGGGACTCCGCCTCGGCGTCGTCCGCAGGGAGCGGGGAGGAAGCCGTCGGAAGTGAAGCGCTATTCACATCCGACGAATTCAGAGAGCCGCTCGACGAATCGCTGAGATGAACTCTGGGTGGACTGCATAATTAAAATTCGGCATCAGAAGCTATTGAATAATAGAGGGGCGCCATGAGTCATTCGAGTAGCCGGACACTTACGATTTCACCAGGGGCTTGACCCTGGATGGCCATTCCTCCCCGCTGTCTTCGGCATCGAAGGCATAGTCCGGCAGAAGGGTCTTCCCCTTCTTGGCCCCCTCGGCCTCCCCAGTTGGGGCAACCTTCCTTTTCTTCCCTTCCCCCGTTGGAGGGGGGAGGGCTTCTTCTTCTTCTTCTTCTTCCTCCTCGTCTTCAGAGACGGAGGGGGCTTCGGGGCTGTCAGGCGAAGAATCCGACACCACCAGGCGCTGGGAGCTCTTTCGAGTCCCCGTGTTCTTCTTCTTGGCCTTCTTCTCCGGCACCACGTGGGGTGCCGGAACCAGTAGCTTGGTAAGACGAGCATCCGCTGGGTCTTCGGGCAGAGAAGCCGGACAGTTGACCTGCCCGAACTTCTTCAGCCTGTCCTGTCAAAGGTAAGGGAGTTTAGATCCCGCATAGAGTTAATCTATGGAAAACAAAATATCCCGAAATGGGAAAAGTAAGCTCACCGGCTGGCATGGAACTTGGCGCAGAATCCACGATCCTCGATGACGAGAGGGGGGACCTTGGAGCTCTTGAATAGCACCTTCCAGGCATCCTCATGCTTTGTGTCAAAAAGCCGGGACAGAGTCTGGTGCTGGGCCGGGTCGAACTCCCACAAATTGAAGGCCCGTCGTTGACACGGGAGAATCCGGTGGAAGAGCATGACCTGGACCACGGTGACAAGTTTAACCTTCCTGCCGATCAGGTCCTTGATGCAGGTTTGAAGTCCGGTCACCTCTGCCGGATTGCCCCACGACAGGCCCGTCTCTTTCCAAGATGTGAGCCGCGTGGGAATACCATATTGGAATTCGGGGGCCGCTGCCCATTCAGGGTCACGCGGCTCCGTGATGTAGAACCACCCCGATTGCCACCCTTTGATGGTCTCTACGAAGGCGCCCTCGAGCCATGTAACGTTGGGCATCTTGCCCACCATGGCGCCTCCGCACTCTGCTTGGCGTCCGCCCACGACCTTCGGCTTGACGCTGAAATTCTTCAGCCATAGGCCAAAGTGGGGCTCGATGTGGAGGAAGGCCTCGCACACGACGATAAACGCCGAGATGTTGAGGATGAAGTTTGGGGCCAGATCGTGGAAGCCCAGGCCATAGTAGAACATGAGCCCCCGGACGAACGGGTGAAGAGGAAAGCCCAGACCGCGGAGGAAATGGGAAAGAAATACAACCATCTCATGGGGCCTAGGGGTGGGATGAGCTGCCCCTCGTCTGGAAGCCGGTGCGCAATGTCGTTGTGCAGGTATCCGGCTTTTCGCAACCTTTTGATGTGCCCCTCCGTGATGGAGGAGGCCATCCACTTGGCTCCCGCTCCAGACATGGTGGGAGTAGGTCGAAGTGAGATGTGAGGGCTTGGGCGCTGGAGCTCGAGTGCGCAAGGACGAATAAGCAAGGAAGGAAGAAGGCGTAAATGGAAAGGGTAGATCCTTATCCCCTTATATGGGCGGCCAAAACTACGAGCCCCCACCGGCCTAATAAAACTCGCTTATCTCCCAAGCGCCACGGTTAATGGCGCGGTTGGGTTACCTACACCCGTATTGATGAGAATCCCGGAATAAGGGGACACGATCTCTGCTTTGACAAGATGTTCCAAGGAAACCGCCTCGCTAAACGCGTTGAGGTGGAGCAGTAAAATGAATAAAAACCTGGCCATGGCGTGAGGTCACGCTACGGAATTCGTTAGCAGATTAGATTGGTGCAAATATTATTCTCTCTATGGTGGCATGTGGAAATTGTTTTGCAGAGCCGGACACTATCCTGGTGTTCAACATCTTCTATGAAGTATTCGGAGGAGGAACCCGCCTTGCAATGCCGAAGACAACTTGCACGCTGGACTTGTCGTCATTGAAGCCTGGTTCAGGGGCTACTGAGGGAGTCCTGGATTAGGGGGTGTCCGGATGACCGGACTATGACCTTTGGTCGGACTCCCGGATTATGAAAATACAAGATTGAAGACTCCATCCCGTGTCCGGATAGGGAGTTTCCTTGGCGTGGAAGGCAAGCTTGGCGATACCATATGAAGATCTCCGATTGTAACCGACTCTGTGTAACCCTGGCCCTCTCCGGTGTCTATATAAACCGGAGAGTTTTAGTCCGTAGGACGAACAACAATCATACCATAGGCTAGCTTCTACGGTTTAGCCTCTCCGATCTCGTGGTAGATCAACTCTTGTAATACCCATACCATCAATATTAATCAAGCAGGAGTAGGGTTTTACCTCCACCGAGAGGGCCGGATCCTGGGTAAAAACATCGTGTCCCTTGTCTCCTGTTACCATCCGCCTAGACGCACAGTTCGGGACCCCCTACCCGAGATCCACCGGTTTTGACACCGACAAAGAGGTTATTAGACATTAGCTCGCTCGATGAATGGAGAACCCAAGCCTATGAGAATGCCAAGTTGTTTGAATAAAAAGTGAAAAGATTGCATGACAAAAGGATACAAAAGCACGAGTTTAATGTAGGTGATTATGTTTTGCTATACAACTCTCGTTTAAGATTTTTTGCAAGAAAACTTCTCTATAAATAGGAAGGCCCTTACATTATCTTGGAGGTCTATCATTCTGGTGCCATCAAAATCAACAACACGGAAGGCACAAATCCGAAGGTGGTAAATGTTCAAAGAATAAAACATTATATCTCAGGTAATCCCATAAATGTTGAAACCAATGTTATTAACACCGTAACATCGGAGGAGTATATTAGGGACACTTTCCAGAAGGTTCCAGACTCCGAAAAGGAATAGGTATGTGGTACCGTAAATAAACCGACTCCAAAACTATTCAAATAGCAATTTCTTTCCATTTTGGAACATTTAAAAAATTAGGAAAATTAAAAGCAGTCCAAAAGAGACACGAGGCATCCACGAGGGTGGAGGACGCGCCCCCCTGCCTCGTGGCCACCTCGTGTGCCCTACGGACACCATTTTCTTGAACAGTACTTTTTCTGGTCAGTAAAAAATCATTATATAATCTCCCAAAGGTTGTGACCATCGTACCACGACCAAATCCTCTGTTTTTGTTTTGAGTTGTTTCTGCAACAGATTTAGAGCAATATGTCATCCTAGGATTCGGAGGTAGAAAGCTATGTGACTGGTTACCTTTCAGACCCCAAAGTCTACGGGGACTTGGAGCATTGTGGTTGGACCACGGAGGGAGAATAAGACTATGATCCTAAGGGAAAGGAGGAGACAAGCTCAGATGAAGATGAAGTCCCACTACCTCAACCTGGGGACATGCACGTGGAGTTCAAAAAGTCAAGTCTCCCTGATAAAGCAAAGAAACCTAAGTCCGATTTTATCTGTTTTCATCTCTTGCAGGAAAACAAACAGGAATTTTGTAAAAAGATACTAAGTCTTGAGTGGGAGATCGATGACCTAAGGGAGCAGAATTCTATCCTCAAGCGCAAGCTAAGGAAGAAGCCTACATCATCAACAACTCCATCATCACCACCTCCGAAGAAAGAGACATAAATACATCGGTATGGGCACTCCCCTTGGCAACTGCCAAGCTTGGGGGAGGTGGCCCGGTATCGTCTCACCATCACCCTCTACTTTTATTGTTTTTCTTAGTTTGATCATTTTGGTTATATCTTGATCTAGTAGAATAAAGTTTTAGTATGATCTAGCTTTGAGTTTTGTTTTGATCTCTATCTTTGTGAGTTATATATAATAAAGAGTAGTTTCAAGTTGAGGGCTTTGCTATCCTGCTATGATCCTGAGGGAATTAAATAAAGAATAAAAAGAAATGAAAGATCATATTGATCTTATGGAGAGTAATGACTTCACATATAAAGAGTATGATGAATAAAAGTTGTTGAGAGTTGACAAGCATAGTTTTGGTCATCGTTGCAATTAATAGGAGGTAATGAAGAAAGAGAGGTTTCACATATAAATATACTATCTTGGACATCTTTTATGTTTGTGAGCACTCATTAAAATATGACATGCTAAAAAGTTGATGTTGGACAAGGAATACAACGTAATGGGTTATGTTTTCTTATACCCGAATAAGTTATATTGTCTTGGATCATCCAACATTTTGAACTTGCCTTTCCCCCTCATGTTGGCCAAATTATTTGTACCAAGTAGAGATACTACTTGTGCTTCCAAACATCCGTAAACCCAGTTTTGCCATGAGAGTCCACCATACCTACCAATGGATTGAGTAAGATCCTTCAAGTAAGTTGTCATCGGTGCAAGCAATAAAAATTGCTTTCTAAATATGTATGATATACTAGTGTGAAGAAAATAAGCTTTATACAAGCTTGTGATATGGAAGAAATAAAAGGGACGGACTGCATAATAAAGGTCCCTATCACAAGTGGCAATATAAAGTGACGTTCTTTTGCATTAAGATTCTGTGCATCCAACCATAAAAGCGCATGACAACCTCGGCTTCCCTCTGTGAAGGGCCTATCTTTTATTTTTACCGTCTACCCTGATACAAGAGTCATAGTGATCTTCACCTTTCCTTTTTACACTTTTATCCTTTGGCAAGCACTATGTTTTGGGAAGATCCTGATATATATATATATATATATATATATATATATATCCACTTGGATGTAGGTTTTCATAAGGTATTATTGTTGACATTACCCTTGAGGTAAAACGTTGTGAGGCGAAACTATAAGCCCCTATCTTTCTCTGTGTCGGATTGAAACTTTGTAACCATAAGTATCACGTGAGTGTTAACAATGGCGAAATACTAAATGATAGTTGAGTATGTGGACTTGCTGAAAAGCTCTAATATTGACTCTTTCCGATTTTATGATAGATTGCAATTGCTTCAGTGACTGAGATCATAGTTTGTTAGTTTTCAATGAAGTTTTTGATTCATACTTCACGTTGTGAATAGATTGTTACTTTAGCATAAGAAATCAGATGACCACATATGTTGTTGTTCTAAAGATGATCGGGATGCCCTCATGTCCGTATTTTATTTTATCGACACCTCTATCTAGAAACATGTGGACATATTTTTTGATATCAGCTTTCAATTGAGGACAAGCGAGGTCTAATCTTGGGGGAGTTGATATGTCCATTTTGCATCATGCTTTTATATCAAAATTTATTGCATTATGGGCTGTTATTACACATTATATCACAATAGTTATGCCTTTTCTCTCTTATTTTATAAGGTTTACATGAAGAGGGAGAATGCCGGCAGCTGGAATTCTGGACTGGAAAAGGAGCAAATATTAGAAACCTATTCTGAACAACTCCAAAAGTCCTGAAACTTCATGGAGATCGGTTTTGTAATATATTAAAACTATTGGGCGGAGAAAGCACCAGAGTGGGGCCACCAGTCAACCACGAGGGTGGCGGGCGCGCCCTACCCCCCTGGGTGCACCCCCTGCCTCGTGGGCCCCCTGACAGACCCCCGGCGTCCATCTTCTGCTCTATGGTGTCTTTTGCCCTGGAAAATATCATAGAGAATCTTTCGGGACAAAGAGCCGCCGTCTCAAGGTGGAACCTGGGCAGGACCAATCTAGGGCTCCGGCAGAGCTGTTCTACCGGGGAAAATCCCTCCGGGAGTGGGAAATCGTCGCCATCGTCATCACCATCAATCATCTCATCGAGAGGGGGTCAATCTCCATCGACATATTCACCAGCACCATCTCCTCTCAAACCCTAGTTCATCTCTTGTATCCGATCTTTGTCTCAAAACCTCAGATTGGTACCTGTGGGTTGCTAGTAGTGTTGATTACTCCTTGTAGCTGATGCTAGTTGGTTTATTCAGTGGAAGATCATATGTTCAGATCCTTAATGCTTATTAATACCCCTCTGATTATGAACATGAATATGCTTTGTGAGTAGTTACGTTTGTTCCTGGGGACATGGGGGAAGTCTTGTTCTAAGTAATCATGTGAGTTTGGTATTTGTTCGATATTTTGATGAGATGTATGTTGTCTCTCCTCTAGTGGTGTTATGTGAACATCAACTACATGTAACTTGACCATGATTTGGGCCTAGGGGAAGGCATTTGGAAATAATAAGTAGATGATGGGTTTCTGAGTGATAGAAGCTTAAACCCTAGTTTATGCGTTGCTTCGTAAGTGGCTGATTTGGATCCATATGTTTCATGATATGGTTAGGTTTACCTTAATTCTTCTTTCGTAGTTGGGATGCTTGCAAGAGGAGTTAATCATGAGTGGGAGGCTTGTCGGAGTAAGGACAACACCCAAGCACCGATCCACCGACATATCAAATTATCAAATTAACGAACGCGAATCATATGATCATGATGAAAACTAGCTTGGCGATAATTCCCATGTGTCCTCAGGAGTACTTTGCTTTATATAAGAGTTCGTCCAGGCTTGTCCTTTGATACAAAAAGGATTTGGCCACCTTGCTGCACCTTGTTGACTTTTGTTACTTGTTACCCGTTACGAATTATCTTATCACAAAATTATTTGTTACCGATAATTTCAGTGCTTGCAGAGAATACCTTGCTGAAAACCGCTTGTCATTTCCTTCTGCTCCTCGTTGGGTTCGACACTCTTACATGTTGAAAGGACTACAATAGATCCCCTATACTTGTGGGTCATCAATATCTCACCCAATACTTGAAAATTTTGATCACACAAAACTTAACGAAACTTTGTGAGATAGGTTGGTATGATAAGGAGCAAACCATTCACTTTGGTGCTGTCAAAGACAAGATTCATACTTTCTATAACACAATTCCTACAGTACCTTATCATTTCCAGAATTTATAATGAGCAATATAAGCCATAGAAACTAGGAAACAAGCAAACTATGCATTGAAAATAGAATCTGTCAAAAACAGAACAACATGTAATGATCTGAACAAGGACCATACTTCCACAACTATAAAAACTCTAAAAAATTAGTACAACATAGAGAATTTATATATCAATTATCTTTAAAAATTTCAGATCAAAAGCACATTCTAGTGAATTTTGAAAATTCCTGGACTGTGCGCAAAAGTTTATGTTTTTGCATAGAATCTAGTTAATTATCATCCACACTATCCCAAAGGCTTTACTTGGCACGTTATTGAAACAGAAGCTATAAAACATGACTACTAGAGTAGCTTAATCATGTGGACACACAAAAACAGTAGTTGTAAGTGTTGGGTAGTCTCACAACAAGTATTTTTCTTTAATGCCTTTTAGCTAGGCATGATGATTTCAATGATGCTCACATAAAAGATAAGAATTGAAACACAAGGAGCGCATCTTGAAGCATATGTGAGGGAGTCCTGGACTAGGGGGTGTCCGGATAGCTGAACTATCATTATTGGCCGGACTCCAAGACTATAAAGATACAAGATTGAAGACTTTGTCCCGTGTCCGGATGGGACTTCCCTTGGCGTGGAAGGCAAGCTTGGCAATACGGATATGTAGATCTCCTACCATTATAGCCGACTCTATGTAACCCTAGCCCTCTCCGGTGTCTATATAAACCGGTGGGTTTTAGTCCATAGGACGAACAACAATCATACCATAGGCTAGCTTCTAGGGTTTAGCCTCCTTGATCTCGTGGTAGATCTACTCTTGTACTACCCATATCATCAATATCAATCGAGCAGGAGTAGGGTTTTACCTCCATCGAGAGGGCCCGAACCTGGGTAAAAACATCGTGTCCCTTGTCTCCTGTTACCATCCGCCTAGACGCACAGTTCGGGAGCCCCTACCCGAGATCCGCCGGTTTTGACACCGACATTGGTGCTTTCATTGAGAGTTCCTCCGTGTCGTCGCCCATAGGCCCGATGGCTCCTTCGATTATCAACAACGACGCGGTCCAGGGTGAGACTTTTCTCCCCGGACAGATCTTCATATCCGGCGGGTTTGCACTGCGGGCCAATTCGCTTGGCCATCTGGAGCAGATCGAAAGCTACGCCCCTGGCCATCAGGTCAGATTTGGACGTTTGAACTATACGGCCGACGTCCACGGAGACTTGATCTTCGACAGATTCGAGCCACAGCCGAGCGCGCCGGACTGTCCCGATGGGCATGATTTAGCTCTGCTGCCGGACAGTGCCCTGGAGGCCGCACGAGAGTCCGCTCCGACCCTTAACTCGAAGCCGACTGTGCTGATCGAGGATGGGTGGCTAGACACCACCTCGGGGGCTGCTACGGCGATGGAGCCGAATACCGACCCTGACTCTTGTGACTCCGAGGTGCCGGATTCTTCTCCGGACCCCGAACCTTCCGCGCTTCTGCTAATCAGATCCGATTGGGCGCCGATCATGGAGTTCACCGCTGCGGACATCCGTCAGCACTCGCCTTTCGGTGACATCCTGAATGCGCTAAAGTGCCTCTCTCTATCAGGAGAGATTTGGCCGGATTATGGCCAGAATGGTTGGGATGCGGACGACGAAGAAATTCAAAGCCCACCCACCACCCACTTTGTAGCCACTGTCGATGACTTAACCGACATGCTAGATCTCGACTCCGAAGATATCGACGGTATGGACGATGATGCCGGAGACGACCAAGAACCAGCACCCACAGGGCACTGGAAAGCCACCTCAACTCACGATGTATACATGGTGGATACACCAAAAGGAAGCGATAACGAGGAACAATGAGACACTGCGAAGGAAAATTCCCCCGAAAAATAGCCAAAACGGCGACGCAAGCGCCGCCCGAAGTCCCGCCTTGATAACAGCAGCTCCCACACAGACCCAGCCGTAGAGCAGGGCGAACCAATCAACGACGAACATGCCACTAAGCAACTGTCCGAACAGGATGAATTGGACAAGCAACCTATCCCCGGAGAAAGCAACAGTCCGGATGACCTCACGCCGGACACATCATCGGAGCATAAGAACCTCCACAAAAGGCTCGTCGCCACTGCAAGAAGTCTGAAGAGGCAGAAGCGGAAGCTCAAAACAGCGGAAGACATACTCAGAATGAGATGGAGCAAAGTACTCAAGACCGCAGACAAATACGGTGATAGTCACCAAGAAAAGAGCTACCCGAAGCGCAAACTATTGCCCGAATTTGACAAAGAGGCCATAGAGCCCCCACAATCAAAAAACAAAGGGGCTGCCCGGTCAGATAGACGACCACATGACAAACAAAGAGCGGCAAGCGGCACCGCACACAAGCTGGCACACGATCCACATAAGGATCCTCACAAAAAGGATGGCCCGGTCAGGTCCATCTACGGGCCAAGAAGGAAGGCTCCAGGGAGCAAAACTACATGTCGAGTGTTCGAAAATAATGGCACACCTAAATACAGAGGCGCCGCACACCCCCTATGTTTCACCGATGAGGTACTGGATCATGAATTTCCAGCAGGATTCAAGCCCGTAAACATAGAGGCATAGACGGAAACAATAGACCCGGAGTCTGGATTGAGGATTACATCCTACACATACATCATGGCTAGAGGAGATGATCTCCATGCCATAAAATACCTACCCCTCAAGCTCAAAGGGCCAGCCCGGCATTGGCTCAAAAGCCTCCCAGAAAATACCATTGGAAGTTGGGAAGAGCTCGAGGATCCGTTTCGGGCAAATTTTCAGGGAACTTATGTCAGCCCTCCGGATGCAGACGATTTAAGTCACATAACTCAACAGCCCGGAGAGTCGGCCCGCAAATTCTAGAACAGGTTCCTCACCAAAAAGAACCAAATAGTCAACTGTCCGGACGCCGAAGCCTTAGCAGCCTTCAAACATAACATTCGAGACGAATGGCTTGCCAGACATCTCGGCCAGGAAAAGCCAAGGACAATGGCCGCACTAACAAGCCTCATGAACCGCTTTTGCACGGGAGAAGATAGCTGGCTGGCAAGATGCAGCACCAGCAACCCGAGTACATCCGAGGTCAGGGATGGAAATGGGAAACCATGACGCAGAAAAGACCAGCGCCAGACTAAGGAAAATGGCCCAAAGAGCACGGCAGTCAATGCCGGGTTCAAAAGCTCTCGGCCGAACAACAAAACACTACCTCTTAAGGACAACAGCGACGAGCTATCCAACCTAAACAAAATCTTGGACAGGATATGTCAAATCCACAGTACACCCGGGAAACCTGCAAACCATACCCACAGAGATTGTTGGGTCTTCAAGCAGTCCGGCCGACTTAACGCCGAACACAAGGGGCTCGACACACCAAGCGAGGACGATGACGAACCCCACAAGCAGAGCGCCGGAAAACAAAAGAATTTCCCGTAAGAGGTAAAAACAGTGAATTCACTTCAAGTGACAACAAGGAAAAACAGGGCGGCGCCTACTAAAGTACGCGCCTCACGGTCCACCCCAGCGGAGTCCCGAAACTGGATGTCAAAACCAATTACTTTCGACCATCAGGATTACTCCAGAAGTATTCGAAATGCAGGACGGACTGCTTTGATATTGGATCCTATAATCGACGGACTACAATTTAGACAAGTCCTAATGGATGGCGGCAGCGATATAAACCTGCTATACCAGGACAATTCGCAGAATGGGGATAGACCCCACCAAAATTCGCCATAGCAACACTTCCTTTAAATGAGTGACGCCAGGCCCTTATGCCAATTGTATGGGCTCCTTACTACTAGAAGTCGTGTTCGGTTCATCCGACAACTTCCGTTGCGAAAAGCTAATCTTACATATCGCCCCATTTAAAAGTAGCCATCAAGCACTATTGGGACGCGAAGCTTTCGCCCGCTTTAACGCAATACCGCATTACGCGTCTCTTACACTTAAAATGCCCGGTCCACACGGTATCATCTCATTAAAGGGAAACTTCGAGTGTTCCTCGACCGCGGAAGAACGTGAGACTGCCTTGACAGCCACACACTAATCCGGCTTTGCTGATCAAAGCCCCCAAAATAGGTCATTCAGACCCCGGACACGGTTAGGTGAGTCCGGTATAAATAAATAAGGGGCTTACTAGCCGCGTACCCCTTTACAAGGGGATGCACGCATGAACATTGAGAGCCAATAAAGCTCAATTTTATTCATTTTTTAAATCATACTCTGTTTTAAATACATTTTTTGCACGATCTTTTTCCAAACTAAGTTCTTCTCTTTTTACAGATGAACAGCGTGCTACACCCATCCAGGATACAGCACAACGGAGACACAGGCGCAGACGTGCAGCAGGGACCCGTTATAAGGATTCTTTTCAGATTAAGACCCTGCGTAAACCTTTTTTACTGTCTCTTGTTGATACACATCCCCCGGTTTCTTACCATAACCGAGGAAGAGGCTGGCGTTTTGGCATTGGCCAGGTCAGAAGTTTTCGCGCGTACCTGGACACTAGGGGCTTAGGGCATTGTTCTGCCCGTTATCAAAAAGACAGAATACCTTAGGGAGTGTTCGGCGTCTCGAGTTAGGCCTTATATGCATCAGCTCCGAATCATGTCTTTGGTCAAAAGTTGGGTTTCCCCGGCTCCTATGTTTTGCTGCCTTACGTTCCTCTCTATCGACTAACGCGACACCAGGAGAACTACTGCGATTGTGCCCCGGTTCGGCTGGGTGAGCACCTCAGTAGAGAAAGCCGAAAACTGACTGTCATGATATAGCGAGAGACTGGTCAACCACTCGATCGACTACCGGAATGTTTAGAATTCCTCCTCTTTGACGAAGGACCGTTTCCTAGTCAGGCACACACGCGCCCCGAGTTCGGAGAGCGCGGTGCCCCTAGGGGCTATATAGTAGCCCCACCATCAAACTCCTATGGCTAAGTGAAAGTGATAAAGCATTATAGTCCGGTTGCCTAGTTTTCTACGCTATCACCTCCTTCACAGGACCAAGACGTTGGATTAAGTGTGAAAATGCGCTTTTTTGCAAACACCCCCGCACCATGTGCGTGGGGGCTGAAGCCGAAGACTGCCATCTTTCAGGTTATATATACATATACGTTAACGGACGCACAGGAGGTATTTCCATACTTGAACGCACTAAAAAGCCCTTATATTATAAATATGGTTTCACAAATCATACATGTCATTTGAACATAACGTTTTTCGAGCACTGCGACTCTATCAAATGAGCGCCCTGCAGGACTTCACTAAAATAGTGCTCGGCGGGTAATCGGTTCCTGTCAGAATCCCGGGATGCAACGTCGGTGGCTTCCATTTCTGCCTAGTATGTTTTGACACGGGCGAGAGCCATCCATGCACCATCTATGCATGTCGACCGCTTCATCGCCTTGATATGCGGCACCGCATCAAGGAACTGCTGCACCAAGCCAAAATAACTCTTCGGCTCGGGCCTTTTCAGCCACAGATGAGCCACAACATCCTTCATGGCAAGTCCGGACAACCTGTTCAGCTCAGCCCACTCAGCCAACCGATCGGTTAACGTGTCAGGACCCCGACTCAATGCCACATCGATCCAGCATGTAACACCTCATATCACTTTGCGGCCTCACGCACGATATCCCCACGGGTGTCGCCTTACTTTTCCCCGGGACCGTTTGTGCCTTTTGGCACACATATATGATGGTGTCGCTAGCATCCATATGATAAAGAGCCCGGGCTGACATGGCTAGTCGTAAACCCAAAGTGGCACTAACTTACAGGGACAGGCATCCATGACCCAGCATCGAACGTGTCGGTCATCAGCGAGTGGATCCAGGCTGTAGCACTGGGCTAACAGGACTCCGGTGAACCGGGCTGTAGCGGGCTAGCAGGACTCCGGTATTCATCGCGTGACATTTCCCCGAAGGGACAGACACAGGATCGAAGAAGGACACATGCCGGCCAGCCTAAGTGTTCCGGAGCAGTAGCAAGCTACCAGGGCTCAGTGGAAGCACTAGGAGACATTTCCCGGTAAGAGAGGCTACTAAGGATAAACAACTAGATAGTCAGATCCCGCACATAGCAATACACATCACACGTACGCATAACATGCAAGTATGTGTTGTACAACATGGCATCACAACATAACTCAACAACTTATATAGATAAAGGCTCAGAAGAGGCGTCATAGCATTTATTGCAAACAGGGGTCACAAGACCCGTCATACAGAGCATACAAGCAACAAGCGGAAGCATTACATGTCTGGGTACAGACATCTACAAATGAAAAAGGCTGAAGAGCCTGACTATCTACAACATCCGATCAAGATCGTAGCTGAGGTACTAGCTACTAGTTGAAGTCCATGAGAACCCTAGTAAGACCGAAGTCTCCGCTGCAAAAACATAAATAAAGCAGCATGAGTACAAAGGTACTCAGCAAGACTTACATCAGATCCTATCATACATGCATCTGTATCAAGAGGTAATGTGGGGTTTAGTTGCAGCAAGCCAGCTTTGACTCTGTGGCTATCCTGTTCTACGACTACCAGAAACTCTGGAGGTGAATCAACGTACACGAGTCCACTAATCACCACACAATACACTACTATGGATTCATCCCCGTCTCCCTACGAGAAGGCCATCCATAGCACTCACACTTGTCTTGAGCATTTTATAGTATCCACTTCAAGTTGTCTATGTACCATGTAAGCATCCAAGAAGTCCATAACCGCGGACCCGGCTATCCGAATAGATCATGTTAACCCTGCAGGGGTGTACTTCTTCACACACGCTCTCGCCACTTACCGCCATGTACACGTCATGTATCTCGGCAACCTTCAAGCGGAAGCCTGGCGAGGGTGTCGGCCACGACCTGACTAACCACACAAGACTCTAATCCAGGTTTATCGCCTATTCGGGTTCCATCCGCAAGGAGATCCGGCCGGGGTTTCACTCACGGCCCCAAACGATGTGTGCAGGGTTCCCAAGCCCACCTCGCCGGATGGATCTACGCTTGGTACACCGTGCCACTGGTGCCTAGTCTGTCCCAAGCCCACCTGGCCGGGTGCCACTCGGTAGACTACTAACACTACCTACAAACACCAGAAACTAGTTGCGACTCCTGGACAGAGATCAAGTTGATTAATAAGTCGAGAGGGCTTGGAGCGCCCGGAGCCCAATGTGTGGTAGTATCGAGTCATTGGACAACATACATAGAACTCAGTGCTTAAGGACGGTTCCAGTGAGACAACCCACCATGTACTCCTACATGGCCTCTCACCGCTACCTTTACCAAATCGTGTTCACACACACTTCATTCTCAGCATCAGAACATATCGTAACACTCCAATTCATTCCCAATGAATCAGACCTGACACAACTCTAAGCAATAGCAGGCATAGCATGGTAGGAACACATCAGTGGCTTCAATCAACTCCTACACATGCTAGTGGGTTTTCAACTATTTACTGTGGCAATGACAGGTCATGCAGAGGAATGGGTTCAACTACCGCAGCACAAAGTAGCATATGAATCGTTGTTGTCCTAATGCAGTAACTGAGAGCAGGAGCGAGAGAATAGGGTTTTATCGAAATGAACAAGGGGGTTTGCTTGCCTGGTAAAACAACAGAGGAGGCACTGCTTCACAGACAGGTACTCTGGAACGTCTCCGGAGCAGGACCTATCGAGAAGGAATGGTGTCGGCAATCAATACACAATCATATGCAACAATATGATGCATGAACATGGCATGTAGATGTGATGTTGTTTGAGCTAATGCATCTAGTAAACATTTGGTTTGAAGTCCATTTGAACCAAAGGTTCAAATGCATTTCTAAATTAAGTCTCTTATATATGCCCTAATGTGTTTTCCCATATTCAGCATGTATAAGTTGGTTTGTCATGCATGAAACTAATACAGATGGAAAGATTGCATTTTTCTGATAATTTTTCGTATATAAATTATTTAAATCTGAGCTACGGTTGAATTGTTATGAATTTTTGAAGTTTAAAACATTTTCTGGATTTTCTGAATTATTTTAATTCCAGAAAATAAATAATTGCGTCAGCATGACGTCATCACTACATCAGCTGGTCAACGCGGCTGTCCAGGTCAAATCTGACGTGTGGGACCCACACGTCAGTGACAGGGGGTTAACCCCGAGTCAAACCTGGGCTGGTTAGCTTTGACTAAGCCCTGGGGCCCACTTGTCAGCGTCAGCGGGTGGGGAATTAGTGACTAATTAACAAGCCACGTCAGCCCGTCGGAGTTCTGGCCGGCGGCGACCAATAGCGCGGCGGCGACTCGCCGGACTTGCGTTACAGACGGCGTTTGATCGCGCGAAGACCACCGGGGCGTAGCCCGTCATCGTCCGCAACCAGGGGAGCTGGTTGGGGGGCTGCGGGGGCGCCGGAGCTCGCCGGAGCAAGCTTGCGGCAGCGGCCGGAGCTCGGCTGTGTTCGAGGACGCGGCTGCAGCGTGCAACCGCGCGAACTAGAGCGCTAGCGGGGCACTATGAGGTGCGGCGAGAGTGCTAGGTGCACTGGCGTGGCCAAAAGGTCGCCGGAGCAACGCCGGCGACAAGCTCGAGCGGAGGCGAGCTTCGGCCATGGCGGAGCTAAGGCCTAGACGGCGCAAACGGACACGGGGAGGAGGGGGTTCGGTGCGGGGGCTCACCGCGGAACCAGCGAGCGCGGGGGCGAGGTCGGGGATGCCCGGTAGCTCCCGAATCGCCAGCGAGGATCCACGGCGACCGGAGTCGAATTTGGCGACGGCGACGGCTCCACGGGGCACTCCGGCTTGCGTGGCTCGGCGAGGAGGTAGCTGGCGACGAGGCGGAGCTCCTTGGGACGACGGGGAGGCGAGGGAGAGGCGGTGGCTACGGTGATGCCCGTCGGCGGCGGCGGTGGTTCTCGGGTGAGAGGGAGAGAGAGCAGGGGGAGAAGAGGAGGGCGAGGGAGAGTGAGAGCGGTGCGGAGCAGCTGCGTGGCTTCGTCCGGGGCATCGAGGGAGTCCGGGGAAGCAGGAGGTGGCCAGCAGGGGGGGAGGTGGCGCGCGCGCGTGCCGGCGAGCGTCGGGCACACGCCGTTCCCCTGTCGGGGAGGAAGACGACAGAGGAGGGGGGGGGCAGGTGGGCTGGGCCGCCTGTTGGCTGGGCCGGCCTGCTGCGGCTGGGCTGCACAGGGGAAGCCCCAGGTAAGCCCCTCCTTCTTTTATTTCTGTTTTCTTTTCTAATTTTCTGACATTTGTTTGATTTAATAAATATATTAAATCATTTAATTTTATTATGCCAATTTTTGTAGGGGCTAATGGTATTATTCCAGAGCTCTTTTATAATTGGCATAATTTTTGGACCATATTTCATATATATAGAAATATCTTTCCAATGCAGATATTTATCGAATTAATCCAATTGGCCAAAATAAATATCCATGAGCTCCTAAAAATATTGTTTTGATTTTTATCTCTGTCCAATATTTTTAGAGGGCATCATGAGCATTTTCTTGGACCCTTTTGGAGAAATTTTTAATTGGGTCATTTTCAAAAATGATTCTGAGGGTTCCACCAATCCTCATTTCAAATTTAAATGAAATTTAAATATGATGCACAAATAGCTAGCTAGTCTAAGTCATACCAGACTAGGGATGTGACAACTCGCCCCCACTTGAAAGAATCTCGTCTCAAGATTCAGGGGTCGACGGAAAGAAAGCGGGGTACTCCAGTCGAAGACGATCTTCTCGCTCCCAGGTAGCCTCTCTCTCGGAATGATGAGACCACTGAACTTTGAGAAACTTGATGTTCTGACGTCGGGTAACACGCTCTGCTTGATCAAGAATGCGAACCGGGTACTCTCGGTATGTGAGGTTATCTTGGAGATCAAGCGTTTCGTGGTCCACTCCACGGATAGGATCCGAGAAGCAACGCCTGAGTTGAGAGACGTGGAAGACATCATGAACTCGAGAAAGATGTGGGGGTACTTCCAATTGGTAGGCAACCTCTCCTCGTTTAGCGGGAATGCGAAAGGGACGAATGTAACGAGGAGCCAACTTGCCCTTGATACCGAAACGATGGGTACCCTTTAAAGGAGTAACCCGAAGGTAAGCTTGGTCGCCAATTTCATAAGTCATATCCTTATGATGACGATCGTACTGACTTTTCTGACGAGACTGGGCTGTTTTCAAAGTCTCACGAATGATGCGAACTTGCTCTTCTGCCTCCTGGATCATATCCGGTCCAAAGAATTGTCTTTCACCGGTTTCTGACCAGTTCAAAGGTGTTCGACATCTTCGTCCATAGAGAACCTCAAAAGGAGCTTGCTTGAGGCTGGATTGGTAGCTATTGTTATAAGCAAACTCGGCGAAAGGAAGACATTTCTCCCAATCCATACCGAATGAGATAACGCAAGCTCTGAGCATGTCTTCGAGAATTTGATTGACCCGTTCCACCTGACCACTCGACTGAGGGTGGAAAGCGGTACTGAAGGAAAGATGGGTTCCCATGGCAGTTTGGAAGCTCTCCCAAAAATGAGAAGTGAAAAGACTGCCACGGTCTGAATTGATCTCTAGCGGAACACCATGAAGTGACACTATTCGAGAAATATATAAGTCAGCAAGCTGACTAGCAGTGATATTTTCTCGAACAGGGAGGAAGTGAGCCACTTTGGAAAGACGATCAACGACTACGAAGATAGCGTTATTCCCTTTCTTGGTCCTGGGAAAGCCGGTGATGAAGTCCATACCAACTTTATCCCATTTCCACTCAGGAATAGCTAAAGGCTGAAGGGTGCCAGCAGGTCTTTGATGCTCTGCCTTAACGCGACGACAAACGTCACATTTAGCAATGAACTCAGCGATTTCTCTCTTCATCCTAGTCCACCAGAACCTCTGGCGTAGGTCCTGATACATCTTAGTGCTACCGGGATGAATCGTGAGAGGAGATTCATGCGCCTCCTTAAGAATCAATTGTCGCAGATGTTGATTCTTGGGAACCACCAAGCGATTCTCAAAGAAAACAACACCACGATCATCCATAGAGAGACATCCACCAACTCCCTTCTTAATGTTTCTCTTGATCCGGGAAATTCCTGTGTCTTGCTTTTGAGCTGCGATAATCTGATCCTTAAGATCAGATTTCTCCACCAGGGTAGAAAGAAAGCCGCGAGGAGCTATGTGAAGATTAAGCTTACAGAATTCCTCATGGAGAAGTGGTTGGCCTTGCTGCAACATGTGATTGTTGCAATAGGATTTACGGCTTAGGGCATCAGCCATGACATTGGCTTTGCCTGGGGTGTAGGTAATCCCTAAATCATAATCTGTGATCAACTCCAACCAACGTCTTTGCCTAAGGTTTAGGTCTAGGTGGGTGAAGATATACTTGAGACTCTGGTGATCGGTGTAATCTCGCAATGTTTACCAAGAAGGTAATGTCGCCAGGTCTTGAGTGCATAGACTACGGCTGCAAGCTCTAGATCATGTGTAGGATAATTATGCTCATGTGGATGCAACTGTCGAGATGCATAGGCAATCACATGACGATCCTGCATAAGAATGCAACCTAGTCCCGTCGTGAGGCATCGCAGTAGATAATAAAGTCTTTAGTGAAATCCGGTGGCACAAGTATGGGAGCAGAAGTCAGGCGCCTTTTCAGTTCCTGAAAACTGTACTCACACTGTGGGGACCACTCGAACTTTTTATCTTTCTTGAGAAGTTCCGTGAGGGGTTTGGCTACTTTGGAGAAGTTTTCAACAAAGCGGCGACAATAGCTGGCTAGACCAAGGAAGCTCCTAACTTGTTTAACGGTCTTAGGTGGAGTCCAATCGAGAACAGCCTGAACTCTCTCGGGATTGACAGCAATGCCCTTACCAGAGATTACGTGACCTAAGTAGGTCACTTCTGACAACCAAAATTCACACTTGGAGAACTTGGCATAAAGGCGATGCTCTCTAAGTTTTTCTAACACAAGTCTAAGATGTTCGGCATGCTCTTCCTCGTTCTTCGAGTAGATAAGAATATCATCGAGGTAAACCACGACGAACTTATCTAAGTACTCCATGAAGATCGAGTTCATCAAGCGGGAGAATGTGGCTGGGGCGTTGGTTAGGCCGAAGGACATGACGGTGTACTCGTACTGGCCATAACGAGTGACAAAAGCTGTTTTGGGAATGTCCCCGTTTCTGATCTTGATTTGATGGTAGCCTAATCTTAAATCCATCTTGGAGAAGACTGAGGATCCAGCAAGCTGATCATACAGGTCGTTGATCCTGGGGAGCGGATACTTGTTCTTTATCGTGACCAAATTAACGGGACGATAATCAACGACCATCCGGTCCGTACCGTCTTTCTTCTTGACAAGGAGGACGGGGCAAGCCCAAGGAGAAGAACTAGGACGGATGAAACCCTTTTGCAAGGACTCATCGAGTTGTTTCTTAAGCTCGGCTAGTTCTAAGGGTGCCATCTTGTAGGGTCTCCGGGAGATTGGAGCTGTTCCTGGGATAAGATCTATGACGAACTCTACATCTCTGTCAGGCGGAACACCTGGCAGTTCCTCTGGAAAGACATCCGGAAAGTCACGGACTACCGGGATATCTTCAAGGTCTGGAAGAGGGCTGGCATTAAGAGAATAGAGCTGACGCTTTGCAACTCTAGTGGAGACGGTGACTATCTTGCCAGATGGGTGTGTGAGCTGAACAGACCTGGTGAAACAATCAATCTTGGCATGATGAGCTGTCATCCAGTCCATACCCAAGATGATGTTAATATCCGAAGACTTGAGAGATATCAAGGAAGCAAGGAATACAAGTCCGTCCACAAGGATTTCATTGCCATAACTTATCCTAGAGGTTTGCCATTTGGATCCAGGAGTTTGAATAAGTAGTGGGAAGGGCATATCACAAAATGACATGTCGTGCAAGCGGGCATAGCTTTCAGAAATGAAGGAATGAGACGCTCCAGTATCGAACAAAACCGATGCTGGATGACAGTTGACAAGGAGTGTTCCAAGAACGACATCTGGATCATCATGAGCGTCTTTAGCTGAGACGTGATGCACACGTCCACGTGCAGTGGGGGCTGACGTGGCACTGATCATCTTGCGTGATGGCTTACCACGGCCAATAGACTTCTCGGGCTGGGGTGGAGCAACTCTGGACTGAGTGCAAATACGGGCGATGTGGCCTGGCTCTCCGCACTTGTAACAAATCTTGGAGGTAGGATGTGGACCTGTATTAGAAGGCGGTCCACCAATAGGCCTGGGTGGAGCATACTGCTGAGCTTGATGAGGTGCCACATAAGATGGCCTCGGTACATATCTGGGCGGAAGAGCAGAGTTTGGAACCCAAATCCGGCGCTTCTGGGAACTAGAACCGGAGGAAGATCCCAAATCACAGGTGTGCTTACGAGACTCCTCGTAAGTGAGTTGAGCTGTCTCTGCATTGATGGCCTTGTTCACAAGGGCTTGGAATATATCACAATGATGCAGGTGGAGATCACGACGCAACTTGGGGTTGAGACCCTTCTAGAACCTAGCTTGCTTCTTGGCGTCCGTGGACACTTCTTCTGTGGCATAGCGGGCAAGGTTCTCGAATTCTCTGCTATAAGCATCAACAGCCATCTTACTCTGGGTGAAACTACAGAACTCTTCTCTCTTGCGATCAATGAGGGCCTGGGGAATGTGATGCTCGCGAAAAGCCTCAACGAAATCCCTCCAGGTGGAAGTCTGGCCAGCGGGAAGCATAGCCTCATAGTTCTGCCACCAAAGACTAGCAGGACCTTCCAGGTGGTGTGCAGCATAGGTGACCTTGTCATCTTCAGCTACGTTCGCGGAACGCAGCTTATGGGTGATGCTACGGAGCCAGTCATCTGCATCGAGTGGCTCGATGGAATGATGAAAGGTAGGTGGGTGCAAACGAATGAAATCATGAATGGTAGCAGACCCTTTGAACTGATGTGTGGTGTTCTCCTTGATACGTGCCAACAAACGGTTAGACTCACGCTTGTTCCTCTCCATCTCGAGCATGAACTCTGTCAACGAAGGCGGGTCGGGAGGATCCTCATCCCTACCATCTCCGTGGTTCTGGCTACGAACAACAGAACTTGATGACATCCTGGTGAAACGAAACCAGCGACGGAATCAGCATCAACTATCGAATGTAGAACGTAGGACAAGGAATTAGTATCTCTCGAACTCCTAGGGAAATTTCGGCAGCATAGCGGCAGTAAAATGCTCAGAATGAGACATCCTACTAAAAATGGGGTGGTAACATACTCAAGGTTCTGAGATCATACTAAGCAGACTACACCGGAAAATACTCAAAACTGGGGTATGACTCTGATCAACCAATCCTATGGGGCTACGGAGTAGTAACACGTGATCCTGATAGACGGAAGAGAAAGCCTAGTTCCTTAACCCCGTCGGAAAGATAGGACGACTCAGATCAGAAGGTCATGAAGTATAAGGAGTAAAAGAGCCTTACGTTCCAATCCACAAACAATTCCCTTACATAACTAAAGATTTTCTAGACTCAACTTCGACCAGTTTGGCTTGGTAATCCTACAGGCAGTCAAGCTCTGATACCAACGCTGTCAGGACCCCGACTCAATGCCACATCGATCCAGCATGTAACACCTCATATCACTTTGCGGCCTCACGCACGGTATCCCCACGGGTGTCGCCTTACTTTTGCCCGGGACCGTTTGCGCCTTTTGGCACACGTATATGATGGTGTCGCTAGCATCCATATGATAAAGAGCCCGGGCTGACATGGCTAGTCGTAAACCCAAAGTGGCACTAACTTACAGGGACAGGCATCCATGACCCAGCATCGAACGTGTCGGTCATCAGCGAGTGGATCCAGGCTGTAGCACTGGGCTAACAGGACTCCGGTGAACCGGGCTGTAGCGGGCTAGCAGGACTCCGGTATTCATCGCATGACATTTCCCCGAAGGGACAGACACAGGATCGAAGAAGGACACATGTCGGCCAGCCTAAGTGTTCCGGAGCAGTAGCAAGCTACCAGGGCTCAGTGGAAGCACTAGGAGACATTTCCCGGTAAGAGAGGCTACTAAGGATAAACAACTAGATAGTCAGATCCCACACATAGCAATACACATCACACGTACGCATAACATGCAAGTATGTGCTGTACAACATGGCATCACAGCATAACTCAACAACTTATATAGATAAAGGCTCAGAAGAGCCGTCATAGCATTTATTGCAAACAGGGGTCACAAGACCCGTCATACAGAGCATACAAGCAACAAGCGGAAGCATTACATGTCTGGGTACAGACATCTACAAATGAAAAAGGCTGAAGAGCCTGACTATCTACAACATCCGATCAAGATCGTAGCTGAGGTACTAGCTACTAGTCGAAGTCCATGAGAACCCTAGTAAGACCGAAGTCTCCGCTGCAAAAACATAAATAAAGCAGCATGAGTACAAAGGTACTCAGCAAGACTTACATCAGATCCTATCATACATGCATCTGTATCAAGAGGTAATGTGGGGTTTAGTTGCAGCAAGCCAGCTTTGACTCTGTGGCTATCCTGTTCTACGACTACCAGAAACTCTGGAGGTGAATCAACGTACACGAGTCCACTAATCACCACACAATACACTACTATGGATTCATCCCCGTCTCCCTACGAGAAGGCCATCCATAGCACTCACACTTGTCTTGAGCATTCTATAGTATCCACTTCAAGTTGTCTATGTACCATGTAAGCATCCAAGAAGTCCATAACCGCGGACCCGGCTATTCGAATAGATCATGTTAACCCTGCAGGGGTGTACTTCTTCACACACGCTCTCGACACTTACCGCCATGTACACGTCATGTATCTCGGCAACCTTCAAGCGGAAGCCTGGCGAGGGTGTCGGCCACGACCTGACTAACCACACAAGACTCTAATCCAGGTTTATCGCCTATTCGGGTTCCATCCGCAAGGAGATCCGGCCGGGGTTTCACTCACGGCCCCAAACGATGTGTGCAGGGTTCCCAAGCCCACCTCGCCGGATGGATCTACGCTTGGTACACCGTGCCACTGGTGCCTAGTCTGTCCCAAGCCCACCTGGCCGGGTGCCACTCGGTAGACTACTAACACTACCTACAAACACCAGAAACTAGTTGCGACTCCTGGACAGAGATCAAGTTGATTAATAAGTCGAGAGGGCTTGGAGCGCCCGGAGCCCAATGTGTGGTAGTATCGAGTCATTGGACAACATACATAGAACTCAGTGCTTAAGGACGGTTCCAGTGAGACAACCCACCATGTACTCCTACATGGCCTCTCACCGCTACCTTTACCAAATCGTGTTCACACACACTTCATTCTCAGCATCAGAACATATCATAACACTCCAATTCATTCCCAATGAATCAGACCTGACACAACTCTAAGCAATAGCAGGCATAGCATGGTAGGAACACATCAGTGGCTTCAATCAACTCCTACACATGCTAGTGGGTTTTCAACTATTTACTGTGGCAATGACAGGTGATGCAGAGGAATGGGTTCAACTACCGCAGCACAAAGTAGCAGATGAATCGTTGTTGTCCTAATGCAGTAACTGAGAGCAGGAGCGAGAGAATAGGGTTTTATCGAAATGAACAAGGGGGTTTGCTTGCCTGGTAAAACAACAGAGGAGGCACTGCTTCACAGACAGGTACTCTGGAACGTCTCCGGAGCAGGACCTATCGAGAAGGAATGGTGTCGGCAATCAATACACAATCATATGCAACAATATGATGCATGAACATGGCATGTAGATGTGATGCTTTTTGAGCTAATGCATCTAGTAAACATTTGGTTTGAAGTCCATTTGAACCAAAGGTTCAAATGCATTTCTAAATTAAGTCTCTTATATATGCCCTAATGTGTTTTCCCATATTCAGCATGTATAAGTTGGTTTGTCATGCATGAAACTAATACAGATGGAAAGATTGCATTTTTCTGATAATTTTTCGTATATAAATTATTTAAATCTGAGCTACGGTTGAATTGTTATGAATTTTTGAAGTTTAAAACATTTTCTGGATTTTCTGAATTATTTTAATTCCAGAAAATAAATAATTGCGTCAGCATGACGTCATCACTACATCAGCTGGTCAACGCAGCTGTCCAGGTCAAATCTGACGTGTGGGACCCACACGTCAGTGACAGGGGGTTAACCCCGAGTCAAACCTGGGCTGGTTAGCTTTGACTAAGCCCTGGGGCCCACTTGTCAGCGTCAGCGGGTGGGGAATTAGTGACTAATTAACAAGCCACGTCAGCCCGCCGGAGTTCTGGCCGGCGGCGACCAATAGCGCGGCGGCGACTCGCCGGACTTGCGTTACAGACGGCGTTTGATCGCGCGAAGACCACCGGGGCGTAGCCCGTCGTCGTCCGCAACCAGGGGAGCTGGTTGGGGGGCTGCGGGGGCGCCGGAGCTCGCCGGAGCAATCTTGCGGCGGCGGCCGGAGCTCAGCTGTGTTCAGGGACGTGGCTGCAGCGTGCAACCGCGCGAACTAGAGCGCTAGCGGGGCACTACGAGGTGCGGCGAGAGTGCTAGGTGCACTGGCGTGGCCAAAAGGTCGCCGGAGCAACGCCGGCGACAAGCTCGAGCGGAGGCGAGCTTCGGCCATGGCGGAGCTAAGGCCTAGATGGCGCAAACGGACACGGGGAGGAGGGGGTTCGGTGCGGGGGCTCACCGCGGAACCAGCGAGCGCGGGGGCGAGGTCGGGGATGCCCGGTAGCTCCCGAATCGCCGGCGAGGATCCACGGCGGCCGGAGTCGAATTTGGCGACGGCGACGGCTCCACGGGGCACTCCGGCTTGCGTGGCTCGGCGAGGAGGTAGCTGGCGACGAGGCGGAGCTCTTGGGGATGACGGGGAGGCGAGGGAGAGGCGGTGGCTACGGTGATGCCCGTCGGCGGCGGCGGTGGTTCTCGGGTGAGAGGGAGAGAGAGCAGGGGGAGAAGAGGAGGGCGAGGGTGAGTGAGAGCGGTGCGGGGCAGCTGCGTGGCTTCGTCCGGGGCATCGAGGGAGTCC